>NC_091997.1:53435476-53555476 GCF_044704955.1 Pristiophorus japonicus
AGAAATTGTAGAAATGAACGCTGGGAGAAATCGCTGGAAGCTGAAGTTCAGCGAGTTCATGTGGAGCACGTATACAGTTCATACACCAGGACGCCACCGATAATGATGAAAGTGCTCCTCAATGGCATCCCAGCATCAATGGAGCTAGACACGGGGGCCAGCCAGTCCCTAATGGGTATCAAACAGTTCGAAAACTTGTGGCCGTCCAAGGCCAGGACGCCAAAATTATCGCTGATTGACGCACAGCTACGGACTTACACAAAGCAGATCATTCCGGTGCTGGGCTCCGCCACGGTAGTCATGACCCACAAAGATTCGGAGAACAGGTTGCCACTCTGGGTTGTCCCGGGGGATGGTCCCGCACTACTGGGGAGGAGTTGGCTTGCTGTCATGAACTGGAAATGGGGCGATGTCAATGCAATTTCCTCTGTGGAGCGAGTATCATGCTCACAGATCCTGGACAAATTTGACTCATTATTTCAACCAGCATTGGCACTTTCATGGGGGCCAAGGTAGTGATTCACATAAACCCGGACGCAGGCCAGTACACCACAAGGCCAGAGCGGTGCCGTACATGATGCGGGAAAAAATAGAAGGCGAATTGGACCGCCTGCTGAGGGAAGGCATCATCTCGCCAATCGAATTCAGTGACTGGACGAGCCCGATCGTGCCGGTGCTCAAGGTGGATGGATCGGTCAGGATATGTGGTGATTACAAGGCCACCATCAATCAGGTGTCACTCCAAGACCAGTACCCGCTACCGAGAGCGGAGGACCTCTTTGCGGCGCTATCCAGTGGCAAACCTTTTTCAAAATTGGACCTGACCTCAGCTTACATGACCCAGGAGCTGGCGAGTGAGTCGAAGAAGCTGACCACCATCACGACACACAAGGGGTTGTTTGAGTACAACAGATGTCCGTTCTGGATTCGCTCGGCCGCCACGATCTTCCAACGAAATATGGAAAGCCTCCTCAAGTCAATTCCAGGAACGGTGGTTTTTCAGGACGACATCCTCATCACGGGTTACGATACTGAAGAACACTTCCACAACCTGGAGGAGGTGCTATGCAGACTGGACCGGGTAGGGCTGCGACTGAAAAAGGCGAAGTGCGTCTTCCTAGCTCCAGAGGTAGAATTCCTGGGGATGAGGGTAGCAGCAGACGGGATCAGCCCTACTGCGTCCAAGACGGAAGCGATCCAGAGAGCACCCAGACCCCGTAACACGACGGAGCTGCGTTCGTTCCTGGGGCTCCTGAACTATTTCCTGAGCTACACGTGCTCCTACGCATAGGTCGCGAATGGGTCTGGGGGGACAGCCAGAAAAGGGCTTTTGATAGAGCACGCAATTTGTTATGTTCCAATACTCTGTTAACGCTATATGACCCATGTAAGAAACTTGTGTAAACGTGCGATGCGTCGTCCTATGGTGTCGGGTGTGTGTTGCAGCATGTCAATGTCAAGGGTCAGTTACAGCGGGTAGCTTATGCCTCCAGAAGTCTGTCCCAGGCAGAAAGATGCTACAGGATGGTAGAAAAGGAGGCGCTCGCATGCGGTAAAGAAAATGCACCAGTACCTGTTTGGCAGGATATTTGAGCTGGAGACAGATCACAAACCCCTAACGTCCCTTTTGGCCGACAACAAGGCCATAAATGCGAATGCATCGGCCCGCATACAGAGGTGGGCACTCACGTTAGCCGCCTATGACTACACAATTCGGCACAGAACGGGCACCGAAAATTGCGCCGATGCACTCAGCAGGCTGCCACTAGCCACCACTGAGGGGGCTACCGAGCATGCTGCTGAGATGGTCATGGCTGTTGAAGCTTTCGGAAGCGAAGGCTCACCCGTGACAACCCGTCAGATTAAAGTCTGGACAAATAGAGACCCGCTATTGTCTCTAGTCAAGAAATGTGTCCTGAATGGGGACTGGGCAGCCACGTTCAGGGCATGCCCTGAGAAATTTAAACCATTTCACAGGCGCAGGGATGAACTCTCGATTCAGGCCGATTGCCTACTGTGGGGAAACCGCGTAGTCATGCCCCAGATGGGCAGAGAGGTGTTTATCCGAGAACTCAACAATGAGCACCCGGGCATTGTCAGGATGAAGACAATTGCCAGGTCACACGTTTAGTGGCCAGGGATAGACGTAGATCTGGAACTTTGTGTTCGCAGGTGCAACACGTGTGTCCAGCTGGGCAATGCGCCCAGGGAAGCCCCCCTTAGCCCCTGGCCATTGCCCGCCAAACCTTGGTCATGCATCCATGTGGACTACGCAGGTCCTTTCATAGGAAAAATTTTTTGATTGTAGTAGACGCCGACTCCAAATGGATCGAGTGTGACATTTTAAATTCAAGCACATCCTCTGCCACGGTAGAAAATCTACGGGCAATGTTCGCCGCCCACAGTCTACCAGACATCTTGGTCAGCGACAATGGCCCGTGCTTCACAAGCACTGAATTCCAGGACTTCATGACAGGCAATGGAATTAACCATGTCAGAACGGCACCGTTCAAGTCGACCTCAAACGGCCAGGCAGAACGAGAGGTGCAGATAATCAAACAGGGGATGCTCAGAATCCAAGGGGGTTCCCTACAATTCCGCTTATCACGCCTCCTGTTGGCCTATAGATCCCGACCACACTCGCTCACAGGGGTTCCACCTGCAGAGCTGCTAATGAAAAGGACGCTCAAAACCCGGTTATCCCTTATACACCCCACCATGAAAGAAATTGTCGAGAGCAGGCGCCAGTCACAATATGACTACCATGACAGGAATGCGAGGGCGCGATGTATTGATGTAAATGACCCTGTTTTTGTCCTCAACTGCGCTGCAGGGCCCAAATGGCTCGCAGGCACTGTGGTTGCCAAAAAGGGAAATAGGATTCTGGTAGTTAAACTTACCAATGGACAAATCTGCCGCAAACATGTGGATCAAACAAAAAGGAGGTTCAGCAACCCCATAGAAGAAGCAGAGGAAGAACACAATATAGAGTTCACTCCTCCACAGGTGACCGAACACAGGAACCAAAGGGAGGAGAGCCTAGTCACTGTGGGCAGTCCGGACAGGCCTGAGGCACCGCAAACAGCAGACACTCAAGCCAGCGCCCAACAACCGGAGCCCCAACTCAGACACTCTACAAGAGAGCGTAAACCACCAGAGAGACTCAACCTGTGATTCCAATAAGACTTTGGGGGGGGAGGTGATGTCATGTAGTCGACCAGCATTGTAACTCATTTATAATCTGACCTAAGTTGTACACTGTGAGAACAAGGACCACTAGGTGGTGAATTTGTGGGAGACACTCCTAACCTGGACCTTCTGATATAAAAGGGGAAGCTCCACCCACTTCCATCACTTGAGTGCTATGGAATAAAGGACAGGTCACAGACTGACCTTCTCTCAAGCATGGGCCTCATGTGCAATTATACTGTATAGTAAGGATGTATCAGTCGGTCTCTGAAAGAGAAAAGACAGGTTAATGTATGAGACAGTTTCCTTCATCAAAACTCCAGCTTTACTGGGGAGAGTTGATGGCAAACACTCAAGGATGTGGGAGTGAGAGCTCATCGATGGGATAAGCTGAGACCCTTGGCCAAAATAGCCCGAGCAAAAAGCTCAAAGAGCCCAAACTGTAAGCGGTCGTGGATTTGCAGAATTTTCCATGTTTCCCGCACTTCGTGATATGCTCACTGCGGAACGAGTGAAGGAAACGAGGCAACATAGAGAGTGAGGGAGTGAGGGTGAGGGTGAGAGAGACAGAGTGAAGGTGTGCCTGAGGGAGTGAGAGCGAGAGAGACAGTTCGAGACATGGAGTGAAGGTTTGCCGGAGGGAGTGAAAGTGAGAGAGACAGAGTGAAGGTGTGCCGGGGGTAGTGAGAGTGTGAGAGATAGTTCAAGAGATGGAGTGAAGGTTTGCCGGAGGGAGTGAGAGTAAGAGAGACAGAGTGAAGGTGTACCTGAGGGAGTGAGAGCAAGAGATACAGTACGAGAGTGACCAAGAGAGAGGATCGAGAGGCAACAAGAGAGTGATAGGCACTGAGGGACCGAAATTCACCGCCACTGGCAAAGGGTTGTACTGACCGTGTTTCTTGTATTTTGGCTGCAGTAATGAAGATGGTCATAATGGGGGCGGGAGCAGGGGGCGGGCAGAGTGTCCGTCGCTGTCAGTCAGCGCCGGGCTGGTGATATCATCGTGCTGGCGCGTCACAACGTCTCTCCCCGTCAGTTAAAGGGCCGGCCGCTGCAAGCTCGGCATCTTTTAAAGTTTGGTCCACTGGGCCCCCAGGGAGGGTTTCGGCCGGGCCAACGGCCTGGAACCCAAGAGGGGGTGTCAGGTTGCCTGTTGGCGGCCCAGCCAAACCCGGGGCCATAATTGTCGGGCTGACCTGGCAGTCGGCCGACAATAAAAACTGAGATGGCAACCGCGACAGTGCGCCCTCCCCGCACCGCTATTTCACACACACTGCAAACACACCGCAGCGACAGAAAACACAGTCGGGACACAGAGCGGCGGCTGCAAGATTTTCTATGGTGAATTTTGCTTACGAGGCGGGACATCGGCAATGCGCGCTTTGATGATGAGGGTTCGGCGGCAGCGGGGCAGAAGTGGGGACCATCGCAAAAACCACCGGGAAAATTTAATGAGCGGCGGCTATTCGACTACAAATCGGCGTCCATTCGACACCACCGCCGGCCCAACAACTACCCTGTAAACCCCCCAGTGATCTATCCGACCCCCATCTCTCCCCGACAACCCTACCATGATCTGTCTGACCCTCCCCCCAACTCCACAGTCTCAGACCCCCTCTCTCCCCATCTTCCCGCGATCATCGACTCCTCATCTTCCCACTCCCGCGATCTGTCAGCTTCCCCGACCCACCCGCAATCACCGAGTTCCCCCCCACCCCCTCCCCCCGCTCTGAATGTGCGCTCCAGTAACTATCGAGGTCATGGAGTGACACTGACAGAGAGAGTGGGAGTGAGAAGCAGAATCTCCGATTGTAACTCTGGGCAAATCAGGTGGGCAGGACATCGCCACCATGAGAGGCCCGGGCAATTTTAACTCTCGGCTTCATTTTAATATGATTGACAGGCTGCTCACCCAATCGCATCGTGAAATGGGCAGGGCCCACTTTCTCCGCACAATTTCCTATTTAAACTGAGGTTGCATTCCCTGCATCACCTTTTTCACAGCCACTCACTAACTCTTACCCTCTTCTTTATACAGGGCAAAACAGCGCATAAGATGGAAAGATTGAACAGGCTAGGGCCCTTTTCTCCAGAGCTCGGTCAGCAGTGTGGTTTTATAGCAGCGTCTGAGTCTACATTGTCAAAATACCATTGATACTGAAGTTGTGTGAATGGTTTGAATGTTATCTAATGCAGGATGAAGGGACGCTGAAGAGTGTAACAAGGATGGTTAGTGCAAGGCCAAGAGCAGCTCACTAGGATCGCTGGCCAATCAACTGATCCCTCACAACCCTTGCACAAGGTGTTGAGGTGGTCCTCCTTCCTACCTGATCTTCGACTTCAACTCCACCTTCCTGCACTATCCCCATGTTCCTTCATTTCCTTAATATCCAAAAATCTATCGATCTCTGTCTTGAATATACTCAACGAATGAGCATCCACAGCCCTCTGGGGTGGAGAATTCCAAAGATTCACCACCCTCTGTGAAGAAATTCCTCCTCATCTTAGTCCTAAATGGCCGACCCCTTATCCTGAGACTGTGACCCCTGGTTCTAGACTCCACAGCCCGGGGAAACATCCTCCCTGCATCTACCCTGTCAAGCCCTGTAGAATGTTGTATGTTTCAACGAGATCACCTCTCATTCTTCTAAACTCTAGAGAATATAGGCCTAGTCTACTCAATCTCTCCTCATATGACAATGTCCCCATCCCAGGAAACAGTCTGTTGCAAGCGAGCTTGTGCAGTTGGCAGCGGACTACGATGCAGGAGACTCTGTTTGAGGTATAACGTAGCGAGCTCCCAGACCTGCCCAGACTCCTGGGCCTCTGCTTCAGCAGCCCTATAGTGTGCTCAGTGATGGTGGTTCCCTGGCTGATTATACCTGCGTTGCTCAAGTGTTCTGGGAGCACAACTGGGTTCAGAACCTCAAAGGTACATGAGGAAGAAACCAATAAAGAAAGACTTGCATTTACATCACGCCTTTCATGACCACTGTTTGTGGGAGCTTGCTGTGCACAAATTGGCTGCCGTGTTCCCCACATTACAACAGTGACTACACTCCAAAAGTTTTTCATTGGCTGTAAAACACCTTGAGACATCTCAAAGCACTTTACAGCCAATGAAGAACATAAGAAATAGGATCAGGAGGAGGCCACCTGCTCCGCCATTCAATAAGATCATGGCTGATCTGATCATAGACTCAGCTCCACTTCCCCGCCTGCTCACCATAACCCTTTATTCACTCATCGCTTAAAAATCTTTCTATCCCCGCCTTAAATATATTTCATGACCCAGCCTCCACAGCTCTCTGGGGCAGAAAATGCCACAGATTTACAACCCTCAGAGAAGAAATTTCTCCTCATCTCAGTTTTAAATGGGCGGCCCCTCATTCTAAGACTATGCCCCCTAGTTTTAGTTTCCCTATGAGTAGAAATATCCTCTCTGCACCCACCTTGTCGAGCCCCCTCATTATCTTAAAAGTTTCAATTCGATCACCTCTTATTCTTCTGAACTCTCATGTGTATAGGCGCAACCTACTCAATCTATCCTCATAAGTCAACCCCCTCATCTCCGGAATCAACCTAGTGGACCTTCTCTGAACAGCCTCCGATGCAAGTATATCCTTCCTTAAATACGGAGACCAAAACAGTACGCAGTACTCCTGGTGTGGCCTTGCCAATAGCCTGTACAGTTGTAACAGGACTTCTCTGCTTTTATACTCTATCCCCCCTTGCAATAAAGGCCAATATTCCATTTGCCTTCCTGATTACTTGCTGTGCCTGCATACTAACTGTGTGTGTTTCATGCACAAGGACTCCCAGGTCCCTCTGTACTGCAGCACTAAGCAATTTTTCTCCATTTAAATTATAATTTGCTTTTCTATTATTTCTGCCAAAGTGGATAATCTCACATTTTCCCACATTATGGCCCCAAGTTTCCACATGATTTGCTCCTGATTTTTAGGAGCAACTGGTGTAGAACGGAGTAGCTTAGAAATCGGAATTCTCCACATTTAGTTTTCTGCAGTTCTAGTCAGGTAGAACAGTTTCACTTTGGAACTGAATTTTTTTTTCAAAAGTGGGCGTTCCGGCCACTGACGCCTGATTTGAAAGTTTCCACAGTGATAACGTACTCCAAACTAACTTAGAATGGAGCAAGTGAAGATTTTTGTACGCTTGAAAAAACCTTGTCTACACTTTAAAAAATCAGGCGCAGGTTACAAATTAGGCGTCAGGAACGAGGTGGGGGGGGGGAGGGGGGGAAGGGAAGTCATTAAATTTTACAATCAATCCTTAGTTATACTTATACAAATATTATACAAATAAATCCAACCTGAATAAAAATTTATAAGCAAAGAAAAGATTAAATAAACCATGTTCCTACCTGTGTGAAAGTGCTTCAGGCAGGCCTTTCAGGCAGCGGTGTGGCGTCGGTCTCGGGGGCAGGCAGCAAGCAGCCTTGCTGCTTGAGGCAGGCCTTCATTCCCCGCGAAGATGTAGCACCCGGACGGACTTGAGGCCATTCGGCCATGGGATTGCAGCGGCGTCAGTGGCTGGCCGGGAGCAGCAGCATCCTTCGAGCTGTGAGGGGGACTGACTGAGGCCATTTGGACAGGGAGAGGCAGCCACATCGACATCTTTATATTTAAATTTGCAGAATGGGTGCACCACATATTATGCAATGGTTTGCTTCCTCATGCAAGAAATTCTTTGTTCTTGGTGGAAGTTGATCCATTGCAAAGTTGAATTGGCAATTTTATTTCTCCAAACACACAGTCCTTAATTTGCAGGCACCGGTTCTGCAAGTTTAGCAGTGAAAAGCTGAACTCACTGATTTCAGCAGGTGATTTATTCAGCAGTGCTGCTAAAAGCACTCCCTCATACACAGAAATATCAAGAAAATTAAAATACAAGCCTTTGCAGGGGTCCAAGAAACAAATCTTCATTTTTTCTGCAGCACTTTTAAAAATGGCCGAGTGCCAATGTTTACTTCAGATTGTGCGTGCGCGAACGCTCCAACGCGCACGCGCAGGGTTGCCGGCACCAAGAAGCCTCATTTAAATTGTACCCGCCCCCTCCTACTTACAAAATCGGCGCGAGTGGTAGGCTCCGCCCCCTGTGCGCCGGGCCAAGCAGACATCGAGCTCCAAGGAGCTCGAGAATACCGCCTTTTTTTTCAGGCGCCGTTTTCGGCGCGAAAAACAGGCGCCCAGCTCTGAGGGGCGCCTTTTTCGCCGCGTGTGGAAACTTGGGGCCTATATTCCATCTGCCCACTCACTTAGCCTGCCTATAGCCCTTTGCAGATGTTTTGTGTCCTCTTCACAATTTGCTTTCCCAATCATCTTTGTATCATCAGCAAACTTGGCTACATTACACTTGGTCCCTTCATCCAAGTCATTAATATAGATTGTAAATAGTTGAGGACCCAGCACTGATCCCTGCAGCATCCCACTAGCCACTGTTTTCCAACTGGAAAATGACCCATTTATCCCGACTCTCTGTTTTCTGTTAGTTAGCCAATCCTCTCTCCATGCGAATATATTACCCCCAACCCCGTGAGCTTTTATCTTGTGCAGTAATCTTTTATGTGGCACCTTCTGGAAATCCAAATACACCACATCCACTGGTTCCCCCTTATCCACCCTGTTCATTACATCATCAAAGAACTCCAGAAAATGTGTCAAACATGATTTCCCTTTCATAAAACCATGCTGACTCTTCTTGATTGAATCATGCTTTTCCAAATATCTCGCTACCGCTTCCTTAATAATGGACTCCAGCATTTTCCCAATGACAGATTTTAAGCTAACTGGTCGATAGTTTCTTGCTTTTTGTCTGCCTCATTTTTAAATAGGAGCATTACATTTGCGGTTTTACAATCTGCTGGGACCACCCCAAAATCCAGGGAATTTTGGTAGATTACAACCAATGCATCCACTATCTCTGCAGCCACTTCTCTTAAGACCCTAGGATGTAAGGCATCAGGTCCAGGGGACTTGTCTTCCTTTAGTCCCATTATTTTATCTAGTGATAGTAATTGTTCCTCCCTACCTAAAGTGCCTTGTTTATCCACTATTGGGATGTTTTTAGTGTCTTCTACCGCGAAGAGCAAGACAAAATATTTGTCAATGTCTGCCATTTCCCTGTTCTCCATTATTAATTCCACAGTCTCATCCTCCAGGGGACCAACATTTACTTTAGCCACTTTTTTCTTTTTTATGTACCTGTAGAAACTCTTACTATCTGTTTTTATATTTCGTGCTAGTTTACTTTCATAATCTATCTTCCCTCTCTTAATCATTTTTTTAGTCGTTCTCTGCTGGCTTTAAAAATTTCCCAATCCTCTGGCCTCCCACTGGTCTTGGCCACATTGTATGCTCTTGTTTTCAATTTGATACCATCCCTTATTTCCTTATTTAGCCACGAATGGTTATCCCTTCTCTTACAGTCTTTCCTTCTCATTGGGATATATTTTTGTTGCGAGTTATGAAATATCTCCTTAAATGTCTGTCACTGCTCATCAATCGTCCCATACTTTAATCTATTTTCCCAGTCCACTTTAGCCAACTCTGCCCTCATACCTTTGTAGTCTCCTTTATTTAAGCTTAGGAACCTGGTTTGAGAACCAACTTTCTCACCCTCCAACTGAATTTGAAATTCAACCATGCATTGGTCACTTATTCCTGGAAGATCTTTTACTACGAGATCATTTATTAATCCTGTCTCATTACACAGTACTAGATCTAAGATAGCCTGCTCCCTGGTTGGTTCTGCAACGTACTGTTCAAGGAAACTATCCTGGATACACTTTATGAACTCCTCCTCAAGGCTACCCTGGCCAATTTGCTTTGTCCAATCAATATGAAGGTTAAAATCACCCATGATTATTGCCGTTCCTTTTCTACAAGCCTCCATTATTTCTTGATTTTTCTCCGTCCAACCATGTAGCTACTGTTAGGGGGTCTATAGACTACGCCCACCAGTGACTTTTTCCCTTTATTATTCCTTTTCTCCACCCAAACTGATTCAATATCTTGATCCTCTGAGCCAATATTGTTTCTCACTAACGCACTGATCCCATCCTTTATTAACAGTGCTACCCCACCTCCTTTTGGAGTGTAGTTACTGTTTGCTGACAATACAAAGATGGGAGGAAAAGCAATGTGTGAGGAGGACACAAAAAAATCTGCAAAAGGACATAGACAGGCTAAGTGAGTGGGCAAAAATTTGGCAGATGGAGTATAATGTTGGAAAGTGTGAGGTCATGCACTTTGGCAGAAAAAAAATCAAACAGCAAGTTATTATTTAAATGGAGAAAATTGCAAAGTGCTGCAGTACAGTGGGACCTGGGGGTACTTGTGCATGACATACAAAAGGATAGTATGCAGGTATAGCAAGTGATCAGGAAGGCCAATGGAATCTTGGCCTTTATCGCAAAGGAGATGGAATATAAAAGCAGGGAAGTCTTACTACAGTTATACAGTATACAGGGTATTGATGAGGCCACACCTGGAATACTGCGTACAGTTTTGGTTTCCATATTTACGAAAGGATATATTTGCTTTGGAGGCAGTTCAGAGAAGGTTCACTAGATTGACTCCGGAAATGAAGGGGTTGACTTATGAGGAAAGGTTGAGTAGGTTGGGCCTCTACTCATTGGAATTCAGAAGAATGAGAGGTGATCTTATTGAAACGTATAAGATTATGAGGGGGCTTGACAAGGTGGATGCAGAGAGGATGTTTCCACTGATGGGGGAGACTAGAACTAGAGGGCACGATCTTAGAATGAGGGGCCGCCCATTTAAAACAGAGATCAGAAGAAATTTCTTCTCCCAGTGTAAATCTGTAGAATTCTCTGCCTCAGAGAGCTGTGGAAGCTGGGACATTGAATACATTTCAGACAGAAATAGACAGTTTCTTAAACGATAAGGGGATAAGGGTTATGGGGAGCGGGCAGGGAAGTGGAGTTGAGTCCATGATCAGATCAGCCATGATCTTATTGAATGGTGGAGCAGGCTCGAGGGGCCGTATGGCCTACTCCTGTTCCTATTTCTTATGTTTTTATGTAATGTGGGAAATGCGGCAGCCAATTTGTGCACAGCAAGCTCCCACAAACAGCAATGTGATAATGACCAGATAAACTGTTTTTGTCATGTTGATTGAGGGATGAATATTGGCCAGGACACCAGGAGTAACTTACCCGCTCTTCTTCAAAATAGTGCCATGGGATCTTTTACGTCCACCTGAGAGGCTGGATGGGGCCTCGGTTCAACATCTCATCCAAAAGACACACCTCCAACAGTGCAGCACTCCTTCAGCACTGGAATGTCAACCTGGATTTTGTTTTAACATGCTGAAGTCTCTGGAGTGGGACTTGAACCCACAACTTTCTGACTCAGAGGCAAGTGTGCTGCCCACTGAGCCACAGCGAAGGATATACTGATAGTACAAGATGAATTCGAGTGGGAGAAGGCTTACGTGGAGCATAAGGTATCTTCCACCCCCTCAGATCAGGACTGGAACATCGGCTCCTTCATTGAAACATCTGTGAACTCTTGTGGAAGCAAGTCATCCTCGTTCGAGGGACCGCCTATAATGATGAAACCCTGGCATAGACCATGTTGCGTTCAGAATAAATCCACCGGACTGAATCGCAAGCTCAAACTGTTGTGACCTTAGTCTCTTTATTCAGACTCCAGAGTTGGGAAGCAGCATGCTGGATCACCTTTTATACCTGCTTGCCCAGGGTGCACAGGTGACCTTAGGTCTCCCACAGGTGTGCCCCCTGGTGGCAAGTCTTACATATTGGGTAAGGTCTACATACATAACAGACCAGTTGGGCCGAATGCCCTGTTTTGATGCTGTACAATTCTATGTAATCCCATCAAAAGCCAACACTCCCACACTGAGAAGCAAATACAATCCACAGGAACTGGGTTTGGAGGTTTGGCGGGGCGGGGTTGATTCTGTTGCTCCCCGTCTGCCTAACTTCACGGTACCAACCTGGAAAATGTTGCATATACGTTCACAAAAACAAACAAATCGGTGGTGTTTGACGGAAGCAGTAATTGGCCGGTGAGAGGCAGCTCCGGGAGCAGGCAGACAGACCCTGTCTGGTTTGTTTTCTCTGCTGGGTTTTTTTTGGCATCGGCCTAAATCGGTGTAACGTGAAAGTGCAGACTGGTGAGCGGCTGAAGCAATGGGATTAGCCAGCCGGTCTCACTGTGTGTGTGTGTGACACAGAGAGAGAGAGAGAGAAGTGAGTGCCAGATTCCTCCTGCTGCCACTCAGAGGCAGTGTTAGACTGAGCAAGTCTCGGTTCGCTCCAGCACTCCTGTAGTATGAAGCAGGAGCAATTACATTAGCAGATATGAAGACATTTGCTTTGACTGGGGCAGCTGATGGCATTGGGAGGTGCCTGTAGCACCGAGTGCAATGCAACAAGGAAGCAACTAAGGGGAGCTTTCATTATTCGGAGCAGTCCTATCATCAGTGAGCTGTGTAAGGTTATGTGTTATCAGCAGAACAGAGCTGGGAAGCCTGCGCCGGATACGGTTGTATTTAAAGAGGCTGGTGTTTGGGAGTGCACTGAGAGAGGGGCAGACATCACAACTTGCCCACCGCCATGCCCTGCTTCCTCGGACTGCTCCTCCTCTTAGGGGGCTCCTGTGCCCTGGACCCTGCCTACAGACCCGGTGACTTCGACAAGACTGAAGAGGGGGCATCTCGTTTTGTCAGCAGTCATAACCAGACGGCAGAGAGCGTCTACTTCGAGAGTGTTTCAGCCAGCTGGGATTACAACACCAACCTGACCAAATACAACCAGGAGAAACAGGTACTGCCTTTACCCTCTTGCTACTCGCAGTCTGGCGCCATAGACTCTGGCACAGGTACATGGGCACCGAGACCCAGCCCACCCACCTGGCCAGGGTCTTAGTCCAGCCGCTTATTGTCCGCGACTCCCACGTTTAAGCTCAAAGGACAGAGCTGGACCACATTGACCCCGGGAACTCAGCTTTTATTTTCATTGTGCAAATGTAAGAAAGATCCCAGATTGTGCCTCACCCTGAAATTATAATTGGGACGCTTCACATCCCGGCTCTTACAAAGCGCTCCCATGCGTTTAACCGCCTCACTGCCACGGCTCGCAGTACTCTGCTTCCCACCGTGACATTCCCTCTGAGAGCGGGTCAAGGGTCAGGGTCGGGTCAGAGGGGGGGTCAAGGGAGGGTCGGGGGGTTAGAGGAGGGTCAGGGAAGGATCAGAGGAGGGTCAGGGAGAGGGATGGGGTGATTCAGAGGAGGGTCAGAGGGGATTAGAAGGGGGTCAAGGGAGGGTCAGGGAAGGGTCAGAGGAGAGCCAGGGGAGGGTCAGAGGGGGGCTTAGAGGCGGGTGCAGGTGAACATGATGTGACAGCTGGAACCCACCAACACCCGTGTCACCTCACTGCGCTAGCCGATTGCTTTCCTTCTATAGTTTGATGGCCCCTCCCCTGAGGGTCTGACCTGAGGGGCTCTCGCCGTGCTCTGGTTCCTCACCCAGCTGCCAGTCTGGATGCTGCTTGTCAGTGGGGTATCGCCCACATGGGACTTTGCAATGCCATCCAATACTGTCCCCTTGATACACGCGCACACGTGCACTTTCCAGCAGGGGGTCACTGGGTGGCGAGGAGCAGAGCGCAGCCTGGCTCATTTCCCCTCTCCCCATCCCACGGTTGCGGAGACCAGCCGTAATGGCCCTGCCGCGGAACGAAATCGCTCAGTATCACAGCGGGGAGTACGATTACTCATTGGCTCTCGGGGCAGGGGCTCTGACCAAGTTAAACTCAATCCACAAAGTTGATGGTACAGTGACAGGGCTGTGAGCTCCTAGCCCAGAATGTGTGACTATAATCCAGTCAGTAGCAGGCTAGTCTCTCTCTGCTGTGCAGTCAGACCTGTTGGAGTGGCAGACTGTGACTGAGTTACCGGAGCTCATTTTAAGCTCATTCAGCGGGTGGAGAATGGCCAGTAAAATCGAGCGGGGTGTAACACAGGCGGCCGACCTGATCACATCAGCTTCCCGCCGGGCGGGTTAAGTTAAAATTATCCCCGAGGGATAGGTTCACAGAGTTCCAATTCCTTTCTCTCGTGCTGCACTGTCGTTCTGTTTTGTTATGTTAAACACAGTCCACCAAGGCCAGCCTCATTGCAAAGAAGTTTCGGTCTGTTAGCTTCACAGAAATAATACATAAAAAGTTAGGCTGTTCAGTAAAGCATCAAGTTAAACCCACGACCTCTGCCACCTAGAAGGACAAGGGCAGCAGGCGCATGGGAACACCATCACCTCCATGTTCCCCTCCAAGTCACACACCATCCTGACTTGGAAATATATCGCCGTTCCTTCATCGTCGCCGGGTCAAAATCCTGGAACTCCCTCCCTAACAGCACTGTGGGAGCACCTTCACCACACGGACTGCAGCGGTTCAAGAAGGCGGCTCACCACCACCTTCTCAAGGGACAATTAGAGATGGGCAATAAATGCCGGCCTGGCCGCCGACTCCCACATCCACTGAATTAATTTTTAAAAACGAGATCTACAACTGTCTTTGTCGATCCTCGAAGAGACTTGCTCAGTCTAACACTACCGGGCTCAATGGTAGAACTCTCCCTCTCAATCACAACAGTGTGGGTTTGAAGGCCACATTCCTGAACGACTTGAGCACATAGTTCAGGCTGATGCTCCAGTGCAGTACTGAGGGAGTGCTGCACCGTCGGAGGTGCCGCCTTTTGGATGAGATGTTTCTCAGGTGGATGTTAAAGATTCCATGGCACTATTTCGAAGGGTTCTCCCCGGCGTCCTCTCCAATATCTATCCCTCAACCAACATCAATAAAACAGATTATCTGCTCATTTATCGCATTGCTGTCTGCGGGATCTTGCTGTGCACAATTTTGCTGCTGCATTTGACTACACTCCAAAAGTACTTTGTTGGCTGCAAAACACATTGGGACATCTGTGGATGTGAAAGGTGCTATATAAGTTCTTTCTTAAGTGGCCTTTCATCTCTCAGATCTCAACTTGAATCCAGCCCAAACCAAGCCTCCTCTGCTTTCCCCTTTAAGGCTCGTATGTAAACTCAGACTGGGCCCCACGGCACAGACTGCCCATAACTTGGCACAAAACGATCGAGTTGGTTCAGGCTGGAGAGATGGGCACTTGGTGTTGGGACCAGGTGTTTGACTGCAGTGCTCCGTTGCCCGGCAAAATTCATCACCATTCCTGAGTGAAATTAAAAGGAAATCCTGTCACAAACAGGGGCTTTGACTCTGGATTATCTCTCTGTTGTTCACACTGAAAACAACGGCTTGCATTTAAACAGCGCCGCAGGACGTCCCAAAGCCAATTAAGTACTTTTTGAAGTGTAGTCTTGGTTCCAATGTAGTGGGTGGGGACCTGAACCCACAATCCTCTGATTCAGAGGTCACAGAGTGCGACCCACTCAGCCAAGGCTGACAGTCCACCACAGGATAAACCTTTGGACACAGGGAGTGAGACAGGGATCTCCAGGGCAATTGTTCACCCAAAAGGGAATCTAGTTGTGCAATAAGTTACCAGGGACAGACAATGGTTCCCAGGAACAATCTGACGTTTCACTTCCTCCATGGCTGATTGTACAGCCCTCTGAGATCTCTGCACTCCTCCAATTCTGGCTGCTCACAGATCTCCAATTTGCTTTGATCCACCATTGGTGGCCGTGCCTTCAGCTGTCTAGACTCTAAACCTCTTGACCACTCTTTCCTCCTTTAAAACGCTCCTTAAAACTTACTTCTTTTCTGCCCTAATATCTCCTTATGTGGCTTGGTGTCAAATTGTGTTTGATATCGCTCCTGGAATGTTTTACTATGTTAAAGGTGCTATTATAAAACCAATAAAGAATTAAGGAGAGACTGCTATACCCAGAGAGGGGTGATAATGTGGAAGTCGCTATCACAGGGAGTGGTTGGGGCGAGTAGTATAGCTGCATTGACGGAGGAAGCTAGATAAACACATAAGAGATTGATGTGCAAAATTAAAGCACATGGTATTGGGGGTAATGTACTGATGTGGATAGAGAACTGGTTGGCAGACAGGAAGCAGAGAGTCGGGATAAACGGATCCTTTTCAGAATGGCAGGCAGTGACTAGTGGGGTGCCGCAGGGCTCAGTGCTAGGACCCCAGCTATTTACAATATACATTAACGATTTAGACGAAGGAATTGAGTGTAATATCTCCAAGTTTGCAGATGACACTAAGCTGGGTGGCGGTGTGAGCTGTGAGAAGGATGCTAAGAGGTTGCAGGGTGACTTGGACAGGTTAGGTGAGTGGGCAAATGCATGGTAGATGTAGTATAATGTGGATAAATGTAAGGTTATCCACTTTGGTGGCAAATACACGAAGGGAGAATATTATCTGAATGGCGGCAGATTAGGAAAATGGGAGGTGCAACGAGACCTGGGTGTCATGGTACATCAGTCATTGAAAGTTGACATGTAGGTACAGCAGGCGGTGAAGAAGGCAAATGGTATGTTGGCCTTCATAGCTAGGGGATTTGAGTATAGGAGCAGGGAGGTCTTACTGCAGTTGTACAGGGCCTTGGTGAGGCCTCACCTGGAATATTGTGTTCAGTTTTGGTCCCCTAATCTGAGGAAGGACGTTCTTGCTATTGAAGGAGTGCAGCGAAGGTTGACCAGACTGATTCCCGGGATGGCAGGACTGACATATGAGGAGTTACTGGATCGACTGAGCCTGTATTCACTGGAGTTTAGAAGGATGAGAGGGGATCTCATAGAAACATATAAGATTCTCACTGGATTGGACAGATTAGATGCAGGAAGAATGTTCCCGATGTTGGGGAAGTCCAGAACCAGAGGGCACAGTCTAAAGATAAGGGGTAGGCCATTTAGGACTGAGATGAGAAGAAACTTCTTCACTCAGAGAGTTGTTAACCTATGGAATTCCCTACCACAGAGAGTTGTTGATGCCAGTTCATTGGATATATTCAAAAGGAAGTTAGATATGGCCCTTAGGGCTAAAGGGATCAAGGGGTATAGAGAGAAAGCAGGAAAGGGGTACTGAGGTGAATGATCATCCATGTTCTTATTGAATGGTAGTGCAGGCTCGAAGGGTTGAATGGCCTACTCCTGCACCTATTTTCTATGTTTCTATGTTTCTTTAAGGGTGAAGCAAGGACCCACAAACAGCAATGTGATAATGACCAGATAATCTGTTTTTTTGTTACACCCCTACTCTTTGAAATATTGCCATGGGATCTTTTACGTTCACTTGAGACAGCAGAGAATGTATTGATTATCACAAAGATATATGTCATGTTTGTAACTACAATGTAACACCACTGTATCACTGTATACACTCAACTTAGATGCACACCTTGACCACAGGGGGTGAACTTGTGGGAGACACTCCTTACCTGATCACACAGGTATATAAAGGGAGGTCCCACGCAGGGTCATCACTTCTGGAGTCCTGTAATAAAGAGTAAGATCACAGAGTGGCCTTGTCCCTGAAATGTGCCTCATGTGTTTTCATGCTGTAGAGTAAGGACTTTACATTGGCGATGAGAAATGGGAATTCACGAGAATGGCCACCAGTAGCACTGAGGAACGGTACTGTGTTGGGGAGACTGGGACGACTTTGTCGAGAGGCTTCAGCAAAGCTTTGTCACTAAAGACTGGCTGGGGGATGCAGCGGCCGACAAGCTCATCTCCTGATCAGCTGCGGGCCAAAGACTTATGTGCTCATGAAAGATTTACTGGCACCCGAAAAGCCGTTGGACAAAACCTTTGAAGAGCTTAGCAAATTGATCGGGGAGCATCTCAAACCGGCGAGCAACATACACATGGCTTGACACAGATTCTACACCCACCGATGTCGTGAAAGACAGAGCATACCGGACTTTGTAGCGGACTTCCGGCATTTGGCCAGCCTCTGTAAGACGCCTGCAGGGGAGAGATGCTAAGGGACTTCTTCATCGAGGGTATCGGTCATGCGGATATTTTTCGCAAGTTAATTGAGACCAAGGACTTGACCATGGAAGTGGCAGCGTTGTTAGCTCAGACTTTCATGGCGGGGGAGGAAGAGACAAAAATGATTTATGTGCGCAATTCTGCTTCTAACGCGGCGATGGATCAGGGAGTAAACATTATCAATGCTACTCAGAGCCCCGCAGGCAGGCAGGGGCAGTCCGACATTCATCAGGCAGCAATAGACCCCAGAGCAGGACCCCAACAGAGACAATGGCAGGCTGAACGGACGTTCACGCCATCACAGTGGACAAAGCGGCCCGGGATGGGGCCATTGACACCCACTAATAGGGTACTTAAGAGCAGTCAAAGGGACAGTCAGCGTGGAATTCCTGGCCATAGTCCTTTTGTCCCCAACAATGGAAACTTTAATGCCTGCTGGAGGTGTAGGGGAAAACACTCATCCAGATCTTGCAGATTCCAACAGCTTGTCTGCAGAAACTGCAACCTCAGTGGCCATTTAGCTCGAATGTGTAGAAAACCTGCGACCAGACTTATAGATGAGACAGAGGGACCAGAAGAGGGTTCTGTGAGGCAGGATGACTGTTGGGGCAAATCGATGGACACCGAGGTTCAGCGTGTCCATGTGGTGAATATTCACAGTTCATACACCAAAATGCTACCAATGATGATGAAGGTTTTGTTGAACGCCATCCCAGTACGCATGGAGCTGGACACTGGGGCCAATCAGTCACCCATGGGCATTCAGCAATTCGAGAAGCTATGGCCACTCAAAGCCAGTAGACCCAAATTAGAATGTATTGAGACACAATTACGGACTTACACCAAATAAATCATTCCGGTGCTAGGCAGTGCAATGATGGCTGTCACACCCAATGGGTCAGTGAACCGGCTACCACTCTGGATTGTCCCGGGCAATGTTCCCGCACTGTTGGGGAGGAGCTGGTTAGCTGAGATGAACTGGAAATGGGGGGATGTTCACGCAATGTCCTCGGTGGAGCGAAGTTCGTGCTCATAAGTCCTACAACAATTTGAGTCACTATTCCAACCGAGCATCAAGACTTTCAAAGGCACCAAAGTGGTGATACACATCACCCCGGACGCCAGTCCAGTGCACCACAAAGCCAGAGCGGTGCCGTATGTAATGTGGGAGAAAATCGAGAGGGAATTGGACCGGCTATTGCGAGAGGGCATCATCTCGCCTGTTGAAGTCAGCGACTGGGCGAGCCCCATCGTTCCTGTTTTAAAAGCGGATGGCTCTGTCAGAATCTGTGGCGACTACAAGGCCACCATCAATCGGGTGTCCCTACAAGACCAATACCCGCTCCCAAGAGCGGAAGACCTCTTCGCCACGCTGGCAGGCGGCAAGCTGGTCACCAAATTGGAACTCACTTCAGCCTATATGACCCAGGAACTGGCCGACGAATCCAAGCTACTGACCACCATCACCACACACAAGGGACTGTTTGTGTATAACAGGTGCCCGTTTGGCATTCGATCAGTGGCCGCGATCTTTCAACGTAACATGGAAAGCCTGCTTTAATCCATTCCGGGAACGATCGTATTCCAGGATAATATCCTCATCACAGGTCGAGACACCGAGGAACACCTCCACAGCCTGGAGGAGGTGCTACGCTGACTGGAATGGGTAGGCCTGCAACTCAAGAAGTCTAACTGCATGTTCTTCGCTCCTGAGGTTGAGTTTCTGGGCAGGAGGGTTGCTGCAGGTGGGATTCGGCCCACCGAATCCAAAACAGAGGCGATCGATGAGCACCCAGTCCCTGCAATACATCGGAGCTGCGTTCATTCCTGGGACTGTTGAACTATTTCAGGAACTTTCTGCCAAACGTGAGCACGTTATTGGAGCCGCTACACGTGCTCCTGCATAAGGGTTGCGATTGGTTTTGAGGGGATGTCAGGAACGGGCTTTTAATCGGGCGCGTAACCTACTTTGTTCAAACAAGTTGTTGACCCTGTACGACCCCCGTAAACGTTTAGTTCTGACATGTGATGCATCGTCCTATGGGGTTGGGTGCGTGTTGCAGCAGGGTAATGCTGAGGGTCAGCTGCAACCTGTGGCTTATGCCTCCAAGTCGCTCTCTCAAGCAGGACGGGGATATGGGATGGTCGAGAAGGAAGCGCTTGCATGTGTCTATGGGATAAAAAAAAATGCATCAGTACCTCTTCGGTAGACAGTTTGAATTAGAAACGGACCCACAAGCCACTCACATCCCTGTTGTCAGACAGCAAGGTTGTCAATGCTCAGCTCGCATACAGCGGTGGGCTCTCACGCTAGCTGCTTATGACTACTCCATCCGGCACCTAAAATGATGCACCATAAAACTTACATCTTTGACCAAGCTTTTAGTCACCTGCGCTAATTTCTACTTATGCGGCTCGGTGTCAAATTTTTATCGCATAATACTTCTTGGGACATTTCACTATGTTAAAGGCGAAGTTTCAATGCAAGTTGTGTTGTTGATTAACTTCCCTGTGTAGTGGCCTAGCAAGCCACTGAGAAGGTGGTGCCTGGCCTTGTTATCCTTGATCCACTGCCGGTTTGAAACGACTGGTTGGCTTGTTGGAGCCAGAGGGCAGTTAAGAGTAAACCATGTTGGTGTGGGTCTGGAGTCACTTATAGGCCAGACCAGGTAGGTATAAGCAGATTTCCTTCTCTAAGGGACATTAATGAGCTCATTGAGTTTGTACGACAATCTGACAATGTCATACTCACTTTTACTTAAACTGAATTCAAATTATCAAAGTACCACGGTTGGGTTTGAACTCACAATCTCCAGATTATCAATTGGAACCTCTGGATTGCTCATCCAGCACTGCACTACCGTATCCGTAGAGTGCACATCTTTGGTGTTGTTAGGCTGGGATGCTCTCTGACAATGTTATCAACTGTAGCAAATACTCTGCCAGTTTCTACATTTCTGGAGAGGCTCTGCACACCCATTGGAAGGTAGTCCTGAGTTTCCTGATTGTGTAGAGATAAATTCCCCCGCGCCCCGATTGGGAGCGGTAACCAACTCGTGGTGGGACTTCCTGCGCCCGGCGCAGAATCACGGTTACCGCCCCTCACAGGAAGTGGAGTGTAATCTCGCGCGCTGCACTTCCTGTCGGGGCGGGTTCCGGGGCGCTGCTGGGGCGACCACCCAACATGGAGAGCCGAGCTGCACGATGGCGGGCGCGGACTGCGTCAGCGAGGCAGTAGCCGGGCTGACCAGGGAGTCAGCCAAACCGCCATGGTGGCAACACGGGCCGCTCCCCACCTCCCCTTTAACTTCCGCCCCGCCAGCGGAGGTCAGCCCGGTTTGCGAGCCGCGAGACTGCCGCTGACACCGCTCGCGGGGCGCACGGCAATGTTCGCCGCGCGGCGGAAAGGGGTCGGAGCACGGCGCTGAGAGGTCGCCACGCATAGCTACTACTTCTGCTAACTACCGCGTAATTGTGGGGGAGCTGGCAGCTCCCGCCACCCCGCCACCCCCACCCCGGTGAAAACTGTTCTGTGCCCCGTTAGCGCCCCACAGAGGCACTGACGGGTATCGCAAAACGGGCAAATTTCGACTCAGCTCAGAGTGACTGGGATTTGGGGAGGATTCATCGTATTGTGCTATTCAGCATGCTTCACTGCCAGAGCCGGCACAATGTGCTCTGTGACCCCGGCCGGCCAGATTCCAGGCAAGATAGCACAGGACCACAGGGCAAAATTAGGCACTGAGGCCTACTGCTGCTTCCTTAGCCCGAGATCCATTTCCCTCCCAGCAGATCTGTCGCTGGTTGCTTCTTCCCTTCACTGCCTAGTGTAAGGCAGTCAGACAGAGACTACACCAAAATGGTTGTGGTAATTAACGTTTTTTTAGTACAAGACAAAGCACAGTGACCAAGTCTACTGCTAACGGTCTTACCATCTAAGGTAAGGATAGTATCACCCTCTCCTCTGGGTAGAGACATCAGCCCCAACTCTTCCTGCTGTTCCTCCTTCGATTCTCTGCAATGACCTATCTGTCTCCAAGATTATATCCTGTTTCTCCGCACAGGTCATTGGATCGCCCTGTGGATCAGGTTCTGTGGCTCCACTATCACGTCTTTTGTGTATTGTTCACTTTATTTTGCATGCAAACCCACTTAATTAATATGCAAGGTCACCCTTGGATTGTATAAGGATCATGGGGGCGGGGGGGGTGGGGAGTGAAATTTTGTTCCACCCAGTTTCGGGCGGATAATTCAATCTGGGGAAAGAGCTAGGAAATTGGTCTCTTCCAATCAAAAAATGCCTCCCAGCACTTTTGGGCGCTGTTGGTGGTGGTAGCAGGGTGGGGGGGGGGGTGCGGGGCAATGTCGGGGTGGGGGCGGGGCGGGGCCAGGCAGGGTGGGGGCAGGGCGGGACGATGTCGGGGTAGGGGCGGGGCGGGGCCAGGTGGGGGCGGGGCGATGTCAGGGTGGGGGCGGGGCGGGGCCAGGCGGGGTGGAGGCGATGCCGGGGTGGGGGCGGGGCCAGGCGGGGCGGGGTGATGTCGGGGTGGGGGCGGGGCGAGGCCAGGCGGGGTGGGGGCGGGGCAATGTCAGGGTGGGGGCGGGGCGAGGCCAGGCGGGGTGGGGGCGGGGCGATGTCGGGGTGGGGGCGGGGTGAGGGCAGGGCGGGGCGATGTCAGGGTGGGGGTGGGGGTGGGGGCGGGGCCAGACGGGGTGGGGGCGGGGCGATGTCAGGGTGGGGGCGGGGCGAGGCCAGGCGGGGTGGGGGCGGGGTGAGGGCAGGGCGGGGTGATGTCGGGGTGGGGGCGGGGTGAGGCCAGGCGGGGTGGGGGCGGGGCGATGTCAGGGTGGGGGCGGGCGAGGCCAGGCGGGGTGGGGGCGGGGCGATGTCGGGGTGGGGGCGGGGTGAGGGCAGGGCGGGGCGATGTCAGGGTGGGGGTGGGGGCGGGGCCAGACGGGGTGGGGGCGGGGCGATGTCGGGGTGGGGGCAGGGTGGGGCCAGGCGGGGTGGGGGCAGGGCGGGGCGATGTCGGGTTGCAAGGCTAAGTGAGGTTTCCGCAGTGCCCAGTGGGCCACCGGGGAGGGGCTCGGCTGGGCCAGAGGGGGTAGCAGGCTGCCTGTTGGCGGCCCGACCAAACGAGCGGCCACCATAGTCGGGCCGACAATGAAAACAAAATGGCGGCCGAGGTGGTAGGCGCTCCACTTCAAGGACTGCCGCAGCGCCCAGCCACCACAAAGCTGTCGGGGGCGCTGACCAGCATCGACCGCGCTCCCGCGGGGCAATTACCCCCCCCCAGCGGGGCGCAAACGGTGTCGGCGTGTTGGGCAGGCGGGAACGACGGGGCGCGGCAGTAAGCCATTTCCGCCGCCGCTGGCCCAAGGGCAATTGTAGACGGGTCACACCCACCGCTTGCCCCCGGACGGAAAGGCCTTACTGCCCTGTTACCGCTGATGGGAGGGGGTAACAGGCCTTAAAAAATTGGGGAGCAATTTCAGCCCAATGACCTCACCCATTTGCCCTTACTTCACTTGAATAATAGCCCTGAGGCTGTGATTAAATGGTTAACCACCCAAACATCATCATAGGCAGTCCCTCGAAGCGAGGATGACTTGCTTCCACGCCAAAAAGGGATGAGTTCACAGGTGTTTCAATATTCCAGGTCCCAAACTACATGTTGAAGGGTGGAAGATGCCTGTGTGTGGATTTTTTTAACGTGTGGTGACCGTTGCACACCAGCCACCACACGGGCTTGACAGAGCTAGGTCTTGGTCCAGTGGCAAGGATTTACCAAGACAACTGGAGACCTGCTCTGCTGCAGGGGCCTAGTGCGCACACATAAGAATATAAGAATTAGGAACAGGAGTAGGCCATATGGCCCCTCGAGCCTGCTCCGCCATTCAATAAGATCATGGCTGATCTGATCATGGACTCAGCTCCACTTCCCCGCCCGCTCCCTATAACCCCTTATCCCCTTATCAATTAAGAAACTGTCTATTTCTGTCTTAAATTTATTCAATGTCCCAGCTTCCACAGCTCTCTGAGGCAGCGAATTCCACAGATTCGCAACTTTCTGAGAGAAGAAATTTCTCCTCATCTTTGTTTTAAATGGGCGGCCCCTTATTCGAAGATCATGCCCTCTAGTTCCAGTCTCCCCCATCAGTGGAAACATCCTCTCTGCATCCATCCTGTCAAGCCCCCTCATAATCTTATATGTCTCGATAAGATACCACTCATTCTTCTGAATTCCAATGAGTAGAGGCCCAACCTACTCAACCTTTCCTCATAAATCAACTCCCTCATCCCTGGAATCAACCTAGTGAACCTTCTCTGAACTGCCTCCAAAGCAAATATATCCTTTCGTAAATATGGGAACCAAAACTGCACACAGTATTCCAGGTGTGGCCTCACCAATACCTTATGTAGCTGTGGTAAGACTTCCCTGCTTTTATGCTCCATCCCCTTTGCGATAAAGGCCAAGATACCATTGGCCTTCCTGATCACTTGCTGTACCTGCATACTATCCTTTTGTGTTTCATGCACAAGTACCCCCAGTTCCCGCTGTACTGCAGCACTTTGCAATCTTTCTCCATTTAAATAATAACTTGCTCTTTGATTTTTTCTGCCAAAGTGCATGACCTCACATTTCGCAACATTATACTCTATCTGCCAAATTTTTGCCCACTCACTTAGCCTGCCTATGCCCTTTTGCAGATTTTTTGTGTCCTCCTCACTTATTGCTTTTCCTCCCATCTTTGTATCATCAGCAAACTTGGCTAAGTTACACTCAGTCCCTTCTTCCAAGTCGTTAATATAGATTGTAAATAGTTGGGGTCCCAGCACTGATCCCTGCGGCACCCCACTGGTTACTGATTGCCAATCAGGGAATGAACCATTTATCCCGACTCTCTGTTCTCTGTTAGTTAGCCAATCCTCTATCCATGCTAATATATTACCCCCCAACCCCGTGAACTTTTATCTTGTGCAGTAACCTTTTATGTGGTACCTTGTCAAATGCCTTCTGGAAGTCCAAATACACCACAACCACTGGTTCCCCTTTATCCACTCTGTCGTTACATCCTCAAAGAACTCCAGCAAATTTGTCAAACATGACTTCCCCTTCATAAATCCATGCTGACTCTGCCTAACCGAATTTTGCTTTTCCAAATGTCCTGCTACTACTTCTTTAATAATGGACTCCAACATTTTCCCAACCACAGATGTTAGGCTAACTGGTCTATAGTTTCCTGCTTTTTGTCTGCCTCCTTTTTTAAATAGGGGCGTTACATTTGCAGTTTTCCAATCTGCTGGGACCTCCCCAGAATCCAGGGAATTTTGGTAAATTATAACCAATGCATCCACAATCCCTGCCACTACTTCTGTTAAGACCCTAGGATGCAAGCCATCAGGTCCAGGGGATTTATCTGCCTCTCCTGGGCCCCGGTCACTTCCATTGACACACTCTTGCTGCTCCTTCGACCCTCCTCCTGTGCCTGCCCGCACTTCAATCAGCGACGTGGTCTCGCAGGCTGTGACCGCGGCGATTTCCGGGCCTGGCTGCCACACGCTGCTCCCTCCAATGGCCCCGGCCACCCAAACAATGTGCCCTCTAATCAACACCTCACTCAGTCTGATCAAACCGGCTTCACTTTATTGTTTCGTCACTCGAAACTCACTCCAGCCTCAGTATCAACCAAAACTTGTCCTAGCTCAATGTATCGTCCCAAACTTATTAACCACATCTTTGGATTCGGGCTGGCAGGTTGTAACTCATGAGATACCGCAAGGATCAGTGTGTGAGCCTCAGCTATTCACAATGACTTAGATGATAGGATCGAGTGGAGGGCACAAAGAGGCGTACAGACCAGTTCAGTGATTGGGCAAGAAGGTGGCAGATAGAGTACAATGTGGGGAAGTGTAAAATTATCCACTTTGGTAAGAAAAATGGAAAAACGGAATATTTTTTAAAAGGTGGGAGACCAGTAAATGTTGGTATTCAGAGGGATTTGGGGGTCCTTGTAAACAAGTCACAGAAAGTTAACATGGGGGTAAAGCAAGCATTTTGGAAAGTGAATGGTCTGTTGGCCTTTATTGCAAGAGGGTTGGAGTATAAGAGTAAGGAAGTCTTGCCTCAATTATATAAGGCTTTGATGAGATCACACCTGGAGTACTGTGCACAGTTTTGGTCTCCTTACTTAAGGAAGGATATACTTGCCTTAGATGGGGTGCAACAAAGAAAAGAAAGAAAGACATGTATTTCTATAGCCCCTATCATGACCACCAGACATCCCAAGGCGCTTTACAGCCAATGAAGTATTTTTGAAGAGTAGTCACTGTTGTAATGGGGCAGCCAATTTGCGCACAGCAAGCTCCCACACCAGCAATGTGATAATGACCAGATAATCTGTTTCAATGATATTGATTGAGGGATAAATATTGGCCCCAGGACACCAGGGATAACTCCCCTGTTCTTCTTTGAAATAGTTCCATGGGATCATTTACCTCCACCTGAGAAAACAGACAGGGTTTAACGTCTCATCTGAAAGACGGCACCTCTAACAGTGTAGCACTCCCTCAGTAATACACTGGAGAGTAGCCTAGATTTTTGTACTCAAATTTCTGGAGAAGGACTTCAAC
The DNA here is from genome assembly GCF_044704955.1 of Pristiophorus japonicus. NCBI lineage: Eukaryota > Metazoa > Chordata > Chondrichthyes > Pristiophoridae > Pristiophorus > Pristiophorus japonicus. The sequence continues at coordinate 53,462,305 of NC_091997.1, forward strand.
CCACGCCCTCTAACTCAGAGGAAGTGCTTCCAACTGAGTTCACTAGATTGATTCCTGGGACGAGAGGGCTGTCCTAAGAGGAGAGGTTGAGTAGATTGGGATTATATTCTCTGGAGTTTAGAAGAATGAGAGGTGATCTCATTGAACTGTATAGAAGGCTTAGAAAGATAGATGCTGAGAGGTTGTTTCCCCGGGCTGGAAAGGCTAGAATGAGGGGTCACAGTCTCAGGATAAGGGGTCCGCCATTTAGGACTGAGATGAGGAGAAATTTCTTCACTCAGAGGGCTGTGGATGCTCAGTCTTTGAGTATATTCAGGATCGATAGATTTTTGGACTCTGGGGGAATCGAGGGATATGGGGATCAGGAGGGAAAGGTCAAAGATCAGCCTTGATCTTATTGAATGGCAGAGCAGGCTCGAGAGGCTGAATGGCCTGCTCCTGCTCCTAATTCTAATCTTCTTATGGGTCTGTAATGGAGAGAAATAACTTCATTTATCGAAAAGTGACTTTGAAGTAAATACACCAGTGGGCTAAAAAAAAATTCCGGGCGGTAGCAAAAACGGTGCCACCCATGACACGCAGCACCTAGCAGTCCGTCCCATTGCAGTCAATGTCAGGCGCTGCGTATAACGGCAGCCGATCCGTTACTGCCTGTTTTTTGCCACCATCTTCCTCGCTACATACTCACTAATCGCTTTCTCCTGCCGTAAATCATTGGGTAATTGTTGGCCTGGGCCCACACTTGGCACTGTGTGGTCAGCCTGAACTGAAAGGCCCGAGGACTGACCTCTGAACTCCTCGACGTACTCGGTGTGAACTTACATCACTGGCCGCCCCTCCACAGGCAGCTCGCCTAGATTTCTCAAAAAGCACGATTGCTACCCCGCCCGACCCTCGGCCTCCCCTTGCCCTCTCCCTCTCACTGACCCTCTCTCCATAGGCGGGCTTCAAACCTGCCCCACTTGTCGCCCGCTGACACTTGGATGCAGCCCTTCAACAGAAGGTAGGCCCCAAATTTACATATTTAAGGGGCTTAACGCCTTTTTGTAGGCTTCCGTCCTGAATGCCTAAAACAAGACCCCCACGAATATAGCAATCGGACAACATCTGTGCAGCTCGGGCACAGGCAGTTCCACAGCCCGGCTGGTATGCTGCACGCCCACTTTTCACCTGGAAAACCAGCGCACTGCGTGTCAATTTCTACCCCGTTCTTTCTCAAGGCCTCAAAACTGTGGAGCTGCTCAACTCTCTTCCCCACAGTCATCATCAGCATCATAGGCATTCCCTCGGAATCGAGGAAGACTTGCTTCCACTCTTAAAATGAGTCCTTAGGTGGCTGTACAGTCCCTGTCACAGGTGGGGCAGATAGTCGTTGAGGGAAAGGGTGGGTGGGACAGGTTTGCCGCACGCTCTTTCCGCTGCCTGCGCTTGATTTCTGCATGTTCTCGGCAATGAGCCTCGAGGTGCTCAGCGCCCTCCCGGATGCACTTCCGCCACTTAGGGTGGTCTTTGGCCAGGGACTCCCAGGTGTCAGTGGGAATGTTGCACTTTATCAGGGAGGCTCTCAGGGTGTCCCTATAACGTTTCCGCTGCCCACCTTTGGCTCGTTTGCCGTGAAGGAGTTCCGAGTAGAGCGCTTGCTTTGGGAGTCTTGTGTCTGGCATGCGAATGTGGCCCGCCCAGCGGAGCTAATCAAGTATAGTCAGTGCTTCAATGCTGGGAATATTGGCCTGGTCAAGGACGCTAATGTTGGTGCATCTGTCCTCCCAGGGGATTTGCAGGATCTTGCGGAAACATCGTTGGTGGTATTTCTTCAGCGACTTGAGATGTCTACTACACATGATCCACATCTCTGAGCCATACAGAAGGGCAGGTATTACTACAGCCCTGTAGACCATGAGACCGAGCTATTAAAGCCATATTTATTGCCACCTACTGACTAATTACTGAGTTACCTGGACAATGTGGACCATTTCCCATACCTCGGAAGCCTTCTATCAACAAAAGCAGGCATTGACGACGAGATCCAACACCGCCTCCAGTGCGTCAGTGCAGCCTTCGGCCGCCTGAGGAAAAGAGTGTTTGTAGACCAGGCCCTCAAAACTGCCACCAAGCTAATGGTCTGCAGGGCTGTAGTAATACCCGCTCTCCTGTATGGCTCAGAGACATGGATCATGTACAGTAGACACCTCAAGTCGCTGAAGAGATACCACCAATGATGCCTCCGCAAGATCCTGCAAATCCCCTGGGAGGATAGACGCACCAACATCGGCGTCCTCGGCCAGGCCAACATCCCCAGCACTGAAGCACTGACCACATTCAATCAGCTCCGCTGAACAGGCCACATAGTTTGCATGCCGTACACGAGACTCCCAAAGCAAGCGCTCTACTCAAAACTCGTTCCCAGCAAACAAGCCAAAGGTGATCAGAGGAAACGTTACAGGGACACCCTCAAAGCCTCCCTGATAAAGTGCAACATCCCCACTGACACCTGGGAGTCCTGGCCAAAGACCACCCTAAGTGGAGGAAGTGCATCCAGGAGGGCGTTGAGCACCTCGAGGCTCCTCGCCGAGAGCATGCAGAAATCAAGCACAGGCTGCGGAAAGAGGGTGTGGCAAACCTGTCCCACCCACCCTTTCCCTCAATGACTATCTGTCCCACCTGTGACAGACTATGGTTCCCGTGTTGGACTGTTCAGTCACCTAAGGACTCATTTTTAGAGTGGAAGCAAGTCTTCCTCGATTCCGAGGGACTGCCTATGATGATGGTGATGAATTACTGGGTCACCTCATCTTCCCTCCTGGTCTTTAGCTTGCTGCTGTCCCAGGCCGGGCCTTGAGCCTGCACCTAGATTTCTCAAAAATCACAATTACTGACCCTTGGCCTCCCTTTCCCCTCTCCCTCCCACTGGCCTTCTCTCCCAGTCAGACTTCAAAACTTCCAGTGCTCTCTCCATCGATGCTTTTGTTTGACATCAAGGTCTAATCACACCTCACAGCTGTCATGTTCTGGAATGTACTTAATTAATTCAACTCATTTGTCACCCAACACTTGCACAGCAGTCAGTTTGTAGACTACAATGTACAGAAGTTCACCTCGAACTCGCAGCGGATAACATCCAAAGAGAGACCAGTAACATTATCCAAATGGCTCCGCTTCATGGGGTTGAAATCGGACCTGGTTGCACTCGTTTTACAGGTGGAACGAGGCCCAATTTTGGGCTGGCCCGGGGCCTCCAGGTTGGCACGTGTTGGCTCTGTAACCAGGCCCGGAGCAATCTTTTGCCCCTTTATCATTAATCAATGTAAGATATCCGTAAGCTTTACCATTGATTGAGACTTTGGCCGTTTGGGGATGGTTCTGAGACGGGACAGAACTTCCGCAACTCGACCCCCAGATATAATCCTGACCCTGCCCCAAATCCTGCATTTATATAGCACCTTTCACAATCTCAGGACTTCCTACAGCCAATTAGGTAGTTCTGAAGTATAGACATTGTTGTAATGTAGGGCCAAGGGCATTAGCACCTTGTAGGTGGGTGCCAGCACCATTGTCCTCCTCAGGGTGGGAGGAGCAATCTCGCTGCAGGCCCTCGCCAGCGGACCAGGTGTGCTGGCCCACCATAAGTAGAGATGATGGGATGAATGGCCTCCTTTACTGCTGGCGATGTTGGCAGTAAAGTGCGCAGCTCAGGCTGATCATTCAGAGATCCTTCATGGAGATGGTCTGGCCTGTGTCCAGTCAGGGACCAGGACTCATGGGGGGGGCGGTGGCAGGGGGTGCATGAAATCCATCTTGGGGGGGATAGCGTAAAATGGGCCAGAGCAAATCGACAGCCCCTTTAGGTCTGCACTCGATTTTCTATTCCACTGACTTCAGTCGACAATTAAATGAGTCTGCAGACTCGCAATCGGCCACTCGGTGCTCCTGCCTAAAAGCAGCTTCACCCTCACGTTTTGGGGATTTTTAATTATTCATTCCAGGATGTGGGCATCGCGAGCAAGGCTGGCATTTATTGTCCATCTCTAATTGCCCCTTGAGAAGGTGGTGGTTATCCGCCTTCTTGAACCGCTGCAGTCCGTGTGGTGAAGGTGCTCCCACAGTGCTGTTAGGGAGGGAGTTCCAGGATTGTGACCTAGCGACAATGAAGAAACGGTGATATATTTCCAAGTCAGGATAGTGTGTGACTCGGAGGGGAATGTGGAGGTGATGGTGTTCCCATGCACCTGCTGCCCTTGTCCTTCTAGGTGGTAGAGGTCGTGGATTTGGGAGGTGCTGCCGAAGAAGCCTTGGCGAGTTGCTGCAGTGCATCTTGTAGATGGTACACACTGCAGCCACGGTGCGCCGGTGGTGGAGGGAGTGAATGTTGAAGGTGGTGGATGGGATGCCAATCAAGTGGGCTGCTTTGTCCTGGATGATGTCGAGCTTCTTGAGTGTTGTTAGAGCTGCACTCATCCAGGCAAGTGGAGAGTATTCCATCACACTTCTGACTTGTGCCTTGTAGATGGTGGAAAGATCTGGGAAGTCAGGAGGTGAGACACGCGTCACAGAATACCCAGCCTCTGACCTGCTCTTGTTGCCACAGTATTTATGTCGCTGGTCCAGTTACGTTTCTGGTCAATGGTGACCCCCAGGATGTTGATGGTGGGATTCGGCGATGGTAATGCTGTTGAATGTCAAGGGGAGGTGGTTAGACTCTCGCTTGTTGGAAATGGTCACTGCCTGGCACTTGTGTGGCACGAATGTTACTTGCCACTTATCAGCCCAAGCCCGAATGTTGTCCAGGTCTTGCTGCATGCGGGCATGGACTGCTTCATTATCTGAGGAGTTGCGAATGACACAGAACACTGTGCAATCATCAGCAAACATCCCCACTTCTGACCTTATGATGGAGGGAAGGTCATTGATTAAGCAGCTGAAGATGGTTGGGCCGAGGACACTGCCCTGAGGAACTCCTGCAACGATATCCTTGGGCTGAGATGATTGACCTCCAACCATCACAATCATCTTCCTTTGTGCTGGGTATGATTTCAGCCAGTGGAGAGTTTTCCCCCTGATTCCCATTGACTTCAGTTTTACTCGGGCTCCTTGATGCCACACTCGGTCAAATGCTGCCTTGATGTCAAGGGCAGTCACTCTCACCTCACCTCTGGAATTCAGCTCTTTTGTCCATGTTTTGACCAAAGTTTTAATGAGGTCTGGGGCAGAGTCGTCCTGGCGGAACCCAAACTGGGCATCGGTGAGCAGGTTATTGGTGAGTAGGTGCCACTTGATAGCACTGTTGACGACACCTTCCATCACTTTGCTGATAATTGAGAGTAGACTGATGGGGCAGTAATTGGCCGGATTGGATTTTTCTTACTTTTTGTGGACAGGCCATACCTGGGCAGTTCTCCACCTTGTCGGATAGATGCCAGAGTTGTAGCTGTACTGGAGCAGCTTGGCTAGAGGCGGCTAGTTCTGGAGCACATGTCTTCAGCACAACAGCCGGGATGTTGTCGGGGCCAATAGCCTTTGCTGCATCCAGTGCGCTCAGCCGTTTCTTGATATCACGTGGAGTGAATCAAATTAGCTGAAGACTGCTTCTGTGATGGTGAGGACCTCAGGAGGAGGCCGATATGGATCATCCACTCAGCACTTCTAACATAGAAACATAGAAACATAGAAAATAGGTGCAGGAGTAGGCCATTCGGCCCTTCTAGCCTGCTCAATGAGTTCATGGCTGAACATGCAACTTCAGTACCCCATTCCTGCTTTCTCACCATACCCCTTGATCCCCCTAGTAGTAAGGACTTCATCTAACTCCTTTTTGAATATATTTAGTGAATTGGCCTCAACAACTTTCTGTGGTAGAGAATTCCACAGGTTCACCACTCTCTGGGTGAAGAAGTTTCTCCTCATCTCGGTCCTAAATGACTTACCCCTTATCCTTAGACTGTGACCCCTAGTTCTGGACTTCCCCAACATTGGGAACATTCTTCCTGAATCTAACCTGTCTAAACCCATCAGAATTTTAAACGTTTCTATGAGGTCCCCTCTCATTCTTCTGAACTCCAGTGAATACAAGCCCAGTTGATCCAGTCTTTCTTGATAGGTCAGTCCCGCCATCCCGGGAATCAGTCTGGTGAACCTTCGCTGCACTCCCTCAATAGCAAGAATGTCCTTCCTCAAGTTAGGAGACCTAAACTGTACACAATACTCCAGGTGTGGCCTCACCAAGGCCCTGTACAACTGTAGCAACACCTCCCTGCCCCTGTACTCAAATCCCCTCGCTATGAAGGCCAACATGCCATTTGCTTTCTTAACCGCCTGCTGTACCTGCATGCCAACCTTCAATGACTGATGTACCATGACACCCAGGTCTCGTTGCACCTCCCCTTTTCCTAATCTGTCACCATTCAGATAATAGTCCATCTCTTTGTTTTTACCACCAAAGTGGATAACCTCACATTTATTCACATTATACTTCATCTGCCATTCATTTGCCCATGCACCTAACCAAGTCACTCTGCAGCCTCAAAGCATCCTCCTCGCAGCTCACACTGCCACCCAACTTGGTGTCATCCGCAAATTTGGAGATACTACATTTAATCCCCTCGTCTAAATCATTAATGTACAGTGTAAACAGCTGGGGCCCCAGCACAGAACCTTGCGGTACCCCACTAGTCACTGCCTGCCACTCTGAAAAGTACCCATTTACTCCTACTCTTTGCTTCCTGTCTGACAACCAGTTCTCAATCCATGTCAGCACACTACCCCCAATCCCATGTGCTTTAACTTTGCACATTAATCTCTTGTGTGGGACCTTGTCGAAAGCCTTCTGAAAGTCCAAATATACCACATCAACTGGTTCTCCCTTGTCCACTCTACTGGAAACATCCTCAAAAAATTCCAGAAGATTTGTCAAGCATGATTTCCCTTTCACAAATCCATGCTGACTTGGACCTATCATGTCACCTCTTTCCAAATGCACTGCTATGACATCCTTTATAATTGATTCCATCATTTTACCCACTACTGATGTCAGGCTGACCGGTCTATAATTCCCTGTTTTCTCTCTCCCTCCTTTTTTAAAAAGTGGAGTTACATTGGCTACCCTCCAGTCCATAGGAACCGATCCAGAGTCAATGGAATGTTGGAAAATGACTGTCAATGCATCCACTATTTCCAAGGCCACCTCCTTAGGTACTCTGGGATGCAGTCCATCAGGCCCTGGGGATTTATCGGCCTTCAATCCCATCAATTTCTCCATCTGGCTGAAGATGGTTGCAAACGCCTCAGCCTTGTCTTTTGCACTCGCCTGCTGGTGTCTGCCATCATTGAGGACGGGGATATTCATGGAGCCTCCTCCTCCCGTTAGTTGTTTAATTGTCCACCACCATTTACGACTGGATGGGGCAGGACTGCAGAGCTTTGACCTGATCCTTTGGTTGTGGGATCGCTTGGCTTTGGTCCTATGTCTCACAGTGACCTCATTGTGAAGATCGCTTCAAAGAAGGAGAAATTCTGTGTGTCCTTCATCGTGATTGAAATTCAACAGTTAGTCTCCCGGAGACAGAAAATTATCAATTTGTTCCAGGAAGAAATGCACTGTTTGCATTATAGGAAATGAGAGATAGAACTGTACTGAGAAATGAGCCTTGAACAATAAAGAATTAAGATTAGCAAGCTCGGCTTCAATGGCAAACTAAGCATAACCGCAGGCGGTGATGGAGGTTTACTTTTCGTATCGCTCTCGTCACTGAGTTTTATTGAAAGCTCAGGCTGTACAATAAGGAGATTGTTGATGAAATGTAAATAACTGTTTTTAGAATGAATAGATCTGCTATTTATGAGCGGCACTGTCATGCAGGTCAGTGTGAGGTAAAGAACGCTCTGCCGAGCTTGGTCTTACACAATTCTATATCTGTTGCAGAGAAGGTGAGGTGAAAGGTGAAAGGTGAAAGGTGAAAGGGGAGGGGAGATGAGGTGAAAGGGGAGGGGAGGGGAGGGAAGGTGAGGGGAGGGAGGGAAGGGAAGGTAAAAGGTGAAAGGTGAGGTAAGGGAAGGAGGGGAGGTGAGGGAAAGTGAGGGGAGAGAGAGAAGATGAGGGAAGGGAGAGAAGGAAGGTGAGGGAAGGTGAGGAGAGGGAAAGGAAGGGGAGGTGAGGAGAGGGAAGAGAAGGGAGGGAGGGAAGATGAGCAGTGGTGAGAGGAGGTGAAGAAAGGAAGGTCAGGGAGTGAGGGGTGGTGAGGGGAGGGAGGGAAGGTGAGGGAGGGATAGTGAGAGGGCGAGGGAAGGTGAAGGGAGGTGAGGGAAGGTGAGGGGAGGGGACATGGGGTATGCAGTGAAACGTAGCAGGATATAGAGCAGGGACATGAACAGCACTCACGGTGAGGTACAGAAAGGCTGATGAGGTTCTGGAACTGGTAAAACAGGAGGCTTGTGGCTCTCCTGAAAAGGTAGAATTCAAATAAAGGTAAAATTCACATTTATATATCACCTTTTATCCAAAAGCGCTTCACAGCCAATGAATTATATTTGAAGTGCAGCCACTGTTGTTACTGTAATGTATGCAGCAGTGAGTATGCTCACAGATTGGTGGAGCTGTTGAGTTGGGAGTGGCTTAGCCAGTCACATGATGTTCACAAGATTCAATAAAACCCCAGCCAGTGGGGTTCGGATGGGATTCACAATGAGGGATGCAGTTGTGAGCCTGGTGGATGAACCGGTAATGTGTAGTGTGATTGTTAAACCTTTGCGAATAAACCAACTAGTTCTTAATAGCAATGTGTTGCTGTGAATTCTTAAGCAAAGAATCCATGAAGCAAATACATTACAGTTATGTAGGCAGACATGGCGCCAATTTGCGCACAGCAAGATCTCGCAAACAACAATGAGGTAAATGACCAGTTCAGCTACTTTTTGGTGGAAAGGTAGATGTTGGCCAGGACACTGGGAGAGCCTCCCACCACTTCTTCAAAAATGTACCGTGGGAATCTTTTACAGCCATCCGAACAAGCAAACAGGGCCTGAGTGTAACTCCTCTGGCAACACAGCACATCCTCGGGCAAGAGCATGTACTCAAATCCCTGGTCTGGGCCTTCACTACCATGAGCTCAGGCTGAGAGTGGCGCCAGCTGAGCCACTCGATCTTGGATCGTTCCTCTGTAGAATCAGTAACTCAGCTGATTTTGCCGCCATTGGAGACTTGTTTCCTCAATGGCGCAGCTTAAAGTCCTGAGATCCTGATTCGGCCAGGTTGGTCCAGAGGTCCCTGTCAGAGCGATGAAGAGAGGCTTGTCACAGTTATCGTCCATTATCAATAAAGCACCTGGATCCCCAAATTGCTGGGAGGATGGAACAAGCCTGCAGAGGGACTTTAGTTCAGGACCCAGTTTTTGCCAGGCCAAGGGCCCACCCTGATTTCCGTCAGTTTTACATCGGTTTGTATGTCCCATTGCATGGTCACCTCAGGAGATCGGGGCGTAAGTTCCCCTCAGCGGGGTCGGCATAGAATCCTAGAGTCATACATCACAGAAGGAGGCTGTGCCAGCTCTTTGAAAGAGCTAACTGAATGGTTTTGCTCACCCTGCTCTGTCCCCATATCCTTGCAAACCACTGCAGCCTATGACCCCTGATACCAATGCAGCCTATGACCCCGACATCAATGCAGCCTATGACCCCGACACCAATGCAGCCTATGACGCTGACACCAATGCAGCCTATGACCCCGACATCAATGCAGCCTATGACCCCGACACCAATGCAGCCTGTGCCCCCTGACACCAATGCAGCCTATGGCCCCCGACACCAATGCGGCCTATGACCCCTGACACCAATGCGGCCTAGGTCCCCGACACCAATGCAGCCTATGACCCCAACACCAATGCAGCCTATGACCCCAAAACCAATGCAGCCTATGACCCCAACACCAATGCAGCCTATAACCCCGACACCAATGCAACCTATGACCCCCGACACCAATGCACCCTATGAGCCCTGACACCACTCTGCTGACCTGGGTTACACACTGACTAGAATCGAGACTCGGCATAGAATCCTAGAGTCATACATCACAGAAGGAGGCCATTCGGCCCATCGAGGCTGTGCCAGCTCTTTGAAAGAGCTAACTTAATGGTTTTGCTCACCCTGCTCTTTCCCCATATCCTTGCAAACCACTGCAGGCTATGACCCCTGATACCAATGTAGCCTATGACCCTGACATCAATTCAGCCTATGACCCCTGACACCAATGCAGCCTATGACCCCAACACCAATGCAGCCTATGACACTAACACCAATGCAGCCTATGACCCCGACACCAATGCAGCCCATGACCACTGACACCAATGCGACCTATGGCCCCTGACACCAATGCAGCACATGACCCCAACACTAATGCAGCCTATGACCCCTGCCACCAATGCAGCCTATGGCCCCTGGCACCAATGCAGCCTATGACCCCCAACACCAATGCACCCTATGACCCCTGACCTGGGTTACACACTGACTAGAATCGCGACTCTAAGCACAGTGCAGGGCAGGAGCGGACTTATTTGGAAACAAAAACTGGTTTACACTTTCAGCAATAGGACTGGTTGAAGCACGTAGTATCTGTCTGCCAAATAATTTGAAAATTGAAAACGGGCATCTGCTTTGCAAGAGCTCATGTCGATTGGAGCGATGTCCTGGAACAAAACAAAACAGAATGTTTTATTCCATTACATTTTATGGGTCCTCAGAGTGCAATTTACATTCAGAGATGTTTTTTGAATGCAATTTAAAACTCAGCACTCAGTAATAGATGTTATCTACTAGTCTCTGGCTCTATTATTGACTAAACCATTAGTTGAATGACTTGTCAATAGAAACACATTGTTCTAATGGGGTCCAATGATTCTCAAGGAGACTTGGTGGTCCTGGTTGTAAATCCCAGTCCCACAGGCACTTTCCCATTCTACCGTCACTCTCTCACAATTTAGTCCTGTCTGCCTCTCTCCTGCACTTCTCTCTCTGTTTCCATCACTCTTTCCCTCCCTACTCCCTCTCTCTCTATGTGTCATTTTTCATGTATTAAGAAAATGGGTCTAAAATGGCCCCTCCCCATAAGGCCTCAGGCCGACGTTTAGCGGCCACCAGTGCGCGGAATGGCTGCCGACTCTCCGTGGAGGGGCCATCATTTTAGAAATTGCCCTACCTCAGGAACGGAGCGGTGTCTGGGACCGCTCCGCCCGTTTCCCTGCCGCGACGTGCACGCGTCGACCCCTTTCCGGCTGACGGGGACCCCCTCACGATATTGCCCCGCAGGAGAGTCCCGCCACTGGCCGGTGCCCCCCGGCAGCTTTTGCCACCTGTGTAAAATGGCGGCTCGGCCAGCCTTCAGCGGAACGCGCACCACCGCGGCCGCCATGTTATCTTTTTTTGCTTGTCCGACTGCCAGGTCGGGCCGACAATTATTGCCCCCGGGTTCGGCCGGGCCGCCAACAGGCAGCCTGACACGCACCCCCTCTCGGGCGCCAGGCCGCTGGCCCGGCCGAAACCCTCCCCAGTGGCCTAGTGGACCTAACTTAAAAATATCTGCAGAGCTCGCAGTGGCTGACCCTTTAACTGAAGGGGAGAGACGTTGCAATGCGTCTGCGCAGCACTGATGTCCCGATCGGGGCGATGGACCCAAAGCGAGGTCACTTCTGCCCCACACCCGACTGGAACACCGCACCACGGAGAGAAGTAAAACAAGGTGCTACAGTTCCCCAGTATCTCCGCCCCATGGACTGCGGCGGAGAAAAACTTGTCAAAACGGTAGGTGCGCCCCGTTTAGAGTGGAAGGCGATTTCTACCCCAAAATATTTCGGGCTATAAGCAACGCCTCGATTTCAAAATTCACATCCTGGTTTTCAAATCCCGCCATGACCTTGCCCCTCTCTATCTCTGTAATCTCCTCCAGCCCCACACCCCCCAAGATGTCTCCGCTCCTCTAATTCTGCCCTTTTGAGCATCCCTGATTATAATCGCTCAACCATCGGTGGCCGTGCCTTCAGCTGCCTGGGCCCCAAGCTCTGGAACTCCCTGCGTAAACCTCTCCGCCCCTCTTTCCTCCTTCAAGACGTTCTTTAAATAATACCTCTTTGACCAAGTTTTTGGTCACCTGCCCTAATTTCTCCTTATGCAGCTCGGTGCCAAATCTTTTGGCTCAGAATACTCCTGTGAAGCGCCTTAGGACGTTTCACTACGTTAAAGGCGCTATATAAATACGAGTTGTTGTTGTTGTTATTATTATATGATTCTACTTGTGGGGATGGGTCCAAAGCTGGGGGCAATAATTTAATGATCGTCACTAATAAATCCGAAGGGAATTATGGAGAAACTTCTTTACCCAGAGACTGATGAGAATGTGGAATTCCGTACCGCAGGGAGTAGTTGAGGCGAACTGCAGAGATGCATTTAATGGAGAGCTGGATAAACACATGAGGGAGAAAGAAATAGAAGGATATGGTGATAGGGTGAGATGGAGAGGCTCGAGTGGAGACGTGTTGGGTGGAACCGGCTGTTTCTGTGCTGTAAAATTCTAACCAGGAAGATTATCGCAGTCTTAGGGTTTTATCCAGCTTGTATATCAAATTACATGGGCTATATTTTCAAGCTGGCAGATAATTGCCACCAGCATAATTTGAGTGGGCAGAGGCAGAGCCAAGGTGGGGGGGGCGGTTGATTAAATAAATCTGGAATGAAAAGCTAGAATCAATCATGGTGATCGTGAATCTACCAGATTTTCATAAAACTCATCTGGTTCACTAACGTCCTTTAGGGAAGGAAATCTGCCGTCCTTACTCGGTCTGGCCTATATGTGACTCCAGACCCACAGCAATGGGGTTTACTCTTAACTGCCCTCTGAAATGGCCTAGCGAGACACTCAGTTGGACAAAACCGCTAGAAAAAAACAATAATAAGAATAATACCAGACCAGCTACAATCTCGGCACCGGCTTTGGGCATGGCAACAGCAACCCCAGCCCAGTCAACTTTCAAATCCCTCCTCACTAACATCTGGGGCCGTGTGCCAAAATTGGGAGAGCTGTCCCACAGACTAGTCAAGCAACAGCCTGACATCATCACACTCACAGAACCATACCTTTCAGCCAATGTCCCAGACTCCTCCATCACCATCCCTGGGTATGTCCTGTCCCGCCAGCAGGATAGACCCTCCAGAGGTGGTCGCAAAATGAAGTAGTCCCATAGCATCAGGTCAAACATGGGCAAGGATTACCACCCACAGCCCTCCCGCAGCTGATGAATCAGTACTCCTCCATGTTGAACATCACTTGGAAGAAGCACTGAGGGTAGCAAGGACACAGAATGTACTCTGGGTGGGGGACTTCAATGTCCATCACCAAGAGAGGCTCGGTAGCACCACGACTGACCGAGCTGGCCGAGTCCTGAAGGAGGCAGACTCAATTGTGGCTTTCAAAAGGGAATTGGATAAGCAAATGAAGAAAACAAATCTGCAGGGCTACGGGAAAAGCAGGGTGAGTGGGACTAGCTGAAGTGCTCTAGCAGTGTGCCGGCTCGACGAGCCGAATGGCCTCCTTCTGTGCTGTAACCATTCTATGATTCTATGATTCAATAGCACGTACTGCCAGACTGGGCCTGCAGTGGGTGGTGAGAGAGCGAGCACGAGGAAAAAACCTACTTGACCTCGTCCTCACCAATCTACCTGTCGCAGATGTATCTGTCATTGACAACATTGGTAGCAGTGACCACCGGGCAGTCCTTGTGGAGACGAGGTCCCGTCTTCACACTGAGGACACCCTCCATCATGTTGTGTGGCACTACCACCATGTTAAATGGGATAGATTCAGAACAGATCTAGCAGCTCAAAACTGGGCATCCATGAGGCACTGTGGGCCATCAGCAGCAGCAGAATTGTATTCCACCACATTCTGTAACCTCATGGCCCGGCACATCCTTCACTCTACCATTACCATCAAGCCAGGGGACCAACCCTGGTTCAATGAGGAGTGTAGAAGAGCATGCCAAGAGCAGCACCAGGTGTACCTAAAAATGAGGTGCCAACCTGGGGAAGCTGCAACACAGGACTATATGCATGCTAAACAGTGGAAGCAGCATGCTATAGACAGAGCTAAGTGATCCCACAATCAACGGATCCAATCAAAGCTCTGCAGTCCTGCCACATCCAGTCCTGAATGGTGGTGGACAATTAAACAACTAACGGGAGGAGGAGGCTCCATGACTATCCCCATCCTCAATGATGGCGGACCCAGCACGCGGGTGCAAAAGTCAAGGCTGAAACGTTTGAGACCATTTTCAGCCAGAAGTGCCAAAGGATGATCCATATCGGCCTCCTCCTGAGGTCCCCACCATCACAGAAACCAGTCTTCAGCCAATTCGATTCACTCCACGTGATGTCAAGAAGCGGCTGAGCGCACTGGATACAACAAAGACTATGGGCCCCGACAACATCCCGGCTATTGTGCTGAAGACGTGTGCTCCAGAACTAGCCACCTCTAGCCAAGCTGCTCCAGTACAGCTCCAATACTGGCATCTGCCCGACAATGTGTAAAACTGCCCAGGTATGTCCTGTCCACAAAAAGCAGGACAAATCTAATCCGGCCAATTACCGCTCCCATCAGTCTACTCTCAATCATCAGCAATGTGATGTAAGGAGTCATCGTCAGTGCTATCAAGGAGCACTTACTCACCAATAACCTGCTCACCGATGCCCAGTTTTGGTTCAGCCCCAGACCTCATTACAGCCTTGGTCCAAACATGGACAAAAGAGCTAAATTCCAGAGGTGAGGTGAGAGTGACTGCCCTTGACAACAAGGCAGCATTTGACCAGGTATCGCACCAAGGAGCCCGAGTAAAACTGAAGTCAATGAGAATCGGGGGAAAACTCTCCACTGGCTGGAGTCATACCCAGCACAAAGACAGATGGCTGTGGTTGTTGGAGGCCAGGAGTGACCTACTGTCCATCACAAGGTCAGAAGTGGGGATGTTCGCTGATTTGCAACTCCTCAGATAATGAAGCAGTCCATGCCCGAATGCAGCAAGACCTGGACAACATTCAGGCTTGGGCTGATAAGTGGCAAGTAACATTTTCGCCACACAGTGCCAGGAAATGGCCATCTCCAACCAGAAAGAATTTAGCCACCTCCCCTTGACATTCAATGGGATTACCATTGACAAATTTCCCAAAATTAACATCCTGGCGTGTCACCAATGGCCAGAAACTTAAATGGACCAGCCACATAAATACTGTGGTAACAAGAGCAGGTCAGAGGCTGGGTATTCTGTGATGAGTGTCTTACCTCCTGACTCCCCAAAGCCTTTCCACCATCTACAAGGCACAAGTCAGGAGTGCGATGAAATACTCCCCACGTGCCTGGATGAGTGCAGCTCCAACAACACTCAAGAAGCTCGACACCATCCAGGACAAAGCAGCCCGCTTGATTATCACCCCATCCACCACCTTCAACATTCACTCCCTCCACCACCGGCGCACCGTGGCTGCAGTGTGTACCATCTACAAGATGCACTGCAGCAACTCACCAAGGCTTCTTCAGCAGCACCTCCCAAACCCGCGACCGCTACTACCTAGAAGGGCAAGGGCAGCGGGTGCATGGGAGCACCACCACCTCCAAGTTCCCCTCCAAGTTACACACCATCCTGACTTGGAAATATATCGGCCGTTCCTTCATCGTCGCTGGGTCAAAATCCTGGAACTCCCTCCCTAACGGCACTGTGGGAGCACCTTCACCACACGGACTGCAGCGGTTCAAGAAGGCGGCTCACCACCACCTTCTCAAGGAAATCAGGGATGGACAATAAATGCCGGCCTTGCCGGCGACGCCCACATCCCAGGAATTAATAATAAGAAAGGAGTTTTGCGGCATGTATTTCTATCCAGATGCTGCTGGAGTCAGGCGACACAACCTTTGCTGCCTGGCATCACTGGCCATCTACATTCCTTTTGCCTGTTTTGGGCAAGGATTTAATTTCAGTATTTACATAAAGCCTACATGTATGGAAATTGGAGCTTGCAGGAATTCCCGTGGTTCACAATGAGCTCACGCTGTGCGTTTAGTCTATCCCTATTGGGAAAGAGTAATGTGGGAAGTATTATGTCTGCAATTACCATCAAATAACTCCACGAGGCCTTGTACTGTGAGTAAGAGCTGTGTGACTTCGGTCCATTTAATACGACTGCAAAGTGAGGAGCAGCATGGCTGGCTGCCTTTTATATCCCCTGCACACCAGGGCAGGAAACCACTGGGCCTCCAACAGCAGCGCCCTCAGGTGGTACATCGTACATAGTTACATAGTAAATACAAAGAGTTTGCAGAAATGACATCATCCCCACCACTCCCCCCCCCACTTTGATGCAAGTTGATTACAGGTTAAGGCGAACCGGAGCTCTGCGGTTGACTGTCTGAGTGTTGCTTTTGGCTTGGGTGACTTGGTTGGGCCACTGCTGTCTTGCAGCATGACTGATTGGACTGGACTGTTAGGGATAGTGGGATCATCCTCGTGGTTGGCAGCGAGGTCTGTTGTCGATTGGGTGTGTGTCGGTGGGTCACTGAAGATGAGGTCCTCTTCCGGTGGTTCCTAGTTATCTGTGAATCGTAATTTGGTTTGGTCCAAATGTTTTCTGCACATTTGACCGTTGAGCAGTTTGACAACAAACACTCTATTCCCCTCCTTGGCTAATACAGTGGCGGTGACCCATTTGGTGTCCTGACCGTAATTCAGCACAAACACAGTCATTTACAGTGATGTCGCGTGATACAGCCGCGCGATCATGGTACGTGTTTTGCTGATAACGCCTGGTTTCCACCTGATCACTGAGGTCAGGGTGTACTAAGGAGAGCCTGGTTTTGAGTGCTCGTTTCATTTGTAATTCTTCAGGGGAAACTCCGGTAAGTGAGTGGGGTCGTGTCCTATAGCTGACAGTACCCGGGACAGGCGGGTTTGTAAGGAGCCTTCCTTGACACGTTTCAAGCTCTGCTTTATGGTTTGGACTGCCCGCTCCGCTTGGCCGTTGGATGTGGTCTTGAATGTGGCAGATCTGACATGCTTGATGCCATTACAGTTCATGAATTCATTGAATTCCAAGCTGGTGAAGCACGGACCATTATCGCTGACAAGAATGTCGGGTAAGCCATGGGTGGCAAACATGGCCCTGAGGCTTTCAATGGTGGCTGTGGATGTGCTGGATGCCATTATAACACATTCAATCCATTTGGAGTAAGCGTCCACAACAACCAGGAATATCTTTCCCAGAAAGGGGCCCGCATAATCCACTTGGATTCTAGACCATGGTTTTGAGGGCCAGGACCAGAGACTTAATGGAGCCTCCCTGGGAGCATTGCTAAGTTGTGAGCATGTGTTACACTGGTGCACGCACGACTCCAGGTCCGAGTCAATGCCGGGCCACCAGACGTGGGACCTGGCGATAGCCTTCATCATGACTATGCCTGGGTGGGTGCTGTGTAGGTCACGTATGAAGGTTTCCCTGCCTTTCTTTGGCAAGATAAAGCAGTTGCCCCATAAGAGGCAATCTGAATGGATCGACATTTCGTCTTTACAACGATGAAGCGGCTTGATCTCGTCTTGCATGTCTCTAGGGATCGCTGACCAGCTCCCATTGAGGACGTAACTTTTTACAAGGGATAGCAGAGGATCCTGGCTGGTCCAGGTCTTCATTTGAGGGGCCGTTACGGGTGACCCTTCGCTATCAAAGGTATTCATTGCCAGTAGCAGGTCTGCGGGCTGCGCCATTTCCAACCCGGTGGTGGGCAACGGTAGTCGGCTGAGAGCATCGGCGCAGTTTTCAGTGCCTGGCCTGTGGCGGATCACATAGTCGTAGGCAGACAGTGTTAGTGCCCATCTTTGGATTCGAGACAAAGCATTGGTGTTTATGCCTTTGCTTTCCGAAAACAGTGAGATTAGGGGCTTGTGGTCCGTCTCTAACTCGAACCTGAGTCCAAACAAATATTGGTGCATCTTTTTTACACCATAAACACAGGCTAAAGCCTCCTTTTCGACCATGATAGGCCTCTTTCAGCCTTTGATAGGCTTCTGGACGCCTATGCAACGGGTTGGAGCTTGCCCACTGCATTGGTTTGCTGCAAAACACACCCGACACCGTACGACGACGCATCACATGCTAAAACTAGATGTTTACATGGGTCATACCAGCAACTTATTCAAACACAGCAGGTTTCTGGCCTTCTCAAAGGTGGCCTCTTGATTTTTACCCCAAGCTGAGTCGTCTCCCTTTGCGTAACAACTTGTGCAACGGTTCCAGCAAGGTGCTCAACCCTGGAAGAAAGTTACCGAAATAGTTGAGGAGTCCCAGGAACGAGCGCAGCTCCGTTACATTTCGTGGTGTGGGTGTATTCTTGATGGCCTCTGTCTTTGAGTCCGTGGGTCTGATGCCGTCTGCCGCAATCTTCCTCCCCAGGAATTCTACCTCTGGCGCCAGGAAGACACATTTGGATTATTTCAACCGGAGTCCAACTCTGTTTAGGCGACTTAAAACTTTTTCCAGGTTGTGCAGGTGTTCGGGAGTGTCGCGGCCAGTGATGAAGATATCGTCCTGAAATACGACGGGGCATGGAACCGATTTCAACAGGCTCTCCATGTTTCTTTGGAATATGGCTGCAGCTGAGCGAATCCCGAACGGACAACTGTGATAGATGAACAGTCTGTCCTTTGTGCATGTTAATGCATGTTAATTTTTTCAACAACTCAACCAGCTCCTGGGTCATGTAAGCGGAGGTTAGATCCAGCTTGGTGAACGCCTTTCTCCCTGCTAATGTCGCGAAAAGGGCATTGGCTTTGGGTAGTGGGTACTGGTCCTGTAACGAGACTTGGTTGATCGTTACCTTGTAGTCGCCGCAGATTCTGACCGTGCCATCGCTCTTTAGTACCGGAACAATCGGGCTGGCCCACTCATTGAACTCGACTGGCGTTATGATTCCCTCGAGTTGACGTCTGTGCAAATTGATCTCCACTTTCTTCCTCATCATGTATGTTGTGTATCTGTAAAGCATGCACTCCCATGTTCCGCCACCAGGGAGCTCATCCCCTGAAGTCCCAAGAGATCCCAGCATCCCTTGGGAACACTGTATATAAGCCGACCCCTAAGGTCTGTTCTTCACTCTGGAGTGTCTTATTAAAGACTGAGGTCACTGTTACTTTAACCTCCCTGTGTGCAGTCTCATCTGTGTTAGGAACACAATAATGTAGGGGACCGCTGGAGCCTTGTGATGAATGAGCCATGCCTCGGGGACCAAGTAGATCTGTACTTTGGCGCCTGTGAAGTTGCTGATGCCTGGTTCAAATAAAGATGGGAACTTGCTCAGCACTTGAGCACAGGAAGCATTGTCCACTGACGATAAGACTTTGACGTCTTCCCAGTTCCACCGAATCTTCCCCATCCAGCTTCTGCCAAGCAGCGTTGGCCCGTCGCCTGGTACAACCCACAGTGGCAGCTCATGTGCCTCTCCATCATAGGATACCTTTACGTTCGCACTGCCAATAACTGGTATCAGTTCCTTGGTGTAAGTGCGCAGCTTTATCTGAACCGGGCTCAGCTTGGGTCTTTGTGTTTTGTTGTTGCCCCACAGCCTTTCAAATGCCTTCTGGCTCATAATTGACTGACTCGCCCCCATGTCCAGCTCCATGGATACAGGAACGCCATTTAATTTGACGTTTATCATCATGGGAGGATTTTTTGTGCAAAGAGTATGCACCCTGCACACTGCTCCCTCGGGCTGAGTCGCCTCTCTAGCTTGTCCTTTGTGATCCGCGCTGGATCCGGACTCTTCTGCCGACTCCACTGCCACGTGGTGAGTCACAGTACGTTTGCACATTCGCTGGAGGTGGCCCCTTGTTCTGCAGCTTTTGCACGCATAGTCTTTAAATCGACATTGATGGGCCCCATGATTACCCCTGCAACGTCAGCAATGTGTTAATGATTTCACATTTCCACCCCTTGGCGGCCTAGCAGCAGCAGGCATGTCGGCTCTGCTCTGTACAGTTCTTATTAGTTCAACAGTTCTGCCTACAATCGGCGTTATTTTACGTACAGTATGTGCCAGTGAGCTCCAATTCTGGTAGGAAGTCATCTGTATGGTACCATGAATTGGTATTAGTTCAGTCAGCTCATCGTACGTCTTATCCTTGGCCTTCATGGGTGCCAGCAAGTCCCTGACGAGGCGGTAGACCTCGGGCCCACAATTGCTCAGCAGTATAGCTTTGCGCATTTCCGCCAATATGTCTGTCTCCCCTGCCAGGTCGTTTGCCACAAAATATTGCTCGAGCCTTTCCGTGAAGGCATCCCAATCATCACCCTCTGCAAAGTCTTTTAGTGTGCCAAAGGTAACCATAATCGCGTGAAAGTCCGTATTCTCATCGCCAGTTATTATGTCTGCAATTACCATCGAATAACTCCACGAGGCCTTGTACTGTGAGTAAGAGCTGTGTGACTTCAGTCCATTTAATACGATTGCAAAGTGAGGGGCAGCATGGCTGGCTGCCTTTTATATCCCCTGCACACCAGGGCAGGAAACCCCTGGGCCTCCAAGAGCAGCGCCCTCAGGTGGTACATTGTACATAGTTACATAGTGAATACAAAGAGCTTGCATACATGACAGGAAGGAGCTCTTAAAGGGCAGCGATGCTCTTCAGCAATTGTGTCCCTTTTTTTCCCAGTTGCTGGTTTTCTGTTTCAGTTTGTTTTGTTTCTTCATCGTCCCCTGGAAGCACGAGTGCAACTTATAAGAGTCTTCTCAAGCGCTCCCTCGTATCGAGGATGACTTGCTTCCATTTAAAAAGGGATGAGTTCACAGGTGTTTCAATGAAGGACCTAATATTCCAGATCCCGAACTACATCCTGAAGGGTGGAAGATGCCTGTATATGGATTTTTTTAACGTGTGGTGGTCGTTGCACACCAGCCACCACACGGGTTTGACAGAGTTGGGCCTTTATCCAGTGGCAAGGATTAACCAAGACGACTGGAGACCAGCTCTGCTGCACGGACCTAGTGCGCACACATGTCATAGTGTGGGCTGGCCTGTGCTGCCCCTGGGCCCTCGCCTCTTCTGGGCCCCAATCACATTGCTCATGGGCCCCGATATCTCTCCGCTCCTCTGCCCCGGTTATACGTCGCACCTCCGCCACGATCTCTCGCCGTACCTCCGCCCCGATCATTCGCCACACCTCCGCTGTACCTGGGCCCCGTCGAAGTTCCTATCCAAGCTCCAATTGGCGACCTGGGTTTTGGTGACGTCACCCAGTCGCCCTCCTCAAAGCCGTCGCCCGCCTGGAACGGTTCGCGCTGTATCTTGAAGTGGCTCCTCCTCTTCTACCCCCGACCTGTGGCTGGTGTTTCCTTGCTGGTCAGGGTGCCTCGCATCTCACAAGAGTACAGTGGTAAAGAAAGAAGGGATATGCCCAGGGTTGTTAACACACAAATGGGTCACTGCAACTCAGGGAGCAACAAACTGTTTAGATAAAAGTTACAGATTCCCCTGTCAGTCATCACCACAAGTTAAAATGAATAATAGAAGCTGCTTTTAAAGCACCCTGATTATTTCATGATTGGAGTGATGCAAGCTGAATAAAAGGCATATCTTGGAGATAAACAGGAACCAAAACATGCAGAACCCAAGCATAAATCGAGTTTTTACGTGACATACTCCACCAACCACCCCCACAGATTCTGGCAATGGCTCACAGCTAGTTCCATGGGTTCTGAGTCAGCACCAAGCTCGGGTTCCATCCCCAGCCAACTTCCAGTGCTGCCAGGATCATCACTACCCTCAACATTTCTGTCCCCATCTCCTTCCAAACCAACAGGAACAATCGGCCCAATTCCCAGTATCATCTGCCTCAAGTATTCACCAAATTATCCCTGAACGGATGCAATGTTCTCTGTCTCAACCACTCCCAGGGGAAAATTACCCCATGTTTCAACAACCTTCAGAGCAAAGAAATTCCTCTTAACCTCACTCAAACAGCACAACCCTTCTCAGACCCAACTCTTGCAACACTTTCATCCGTCAAACAAGTGACTGAGGGCTGCATTGCTCCTCGGATTCGGTGTCCTGCCTCTACATTAATTTCCCCAGACACTTCTTGTCCCATGTAATCTTTTTCATGCATGAGTAATAAATGTAGACATTTTTACAGCCCCCCCCGCCACCACCTCACCCCCGACCCTCCCCCCCCACCACCTCCCCCCTGCACCTCTCCCCCCACCGCACCCCCCCTCTGCCCCACCCACCTCCGCCTCCAGCTCTCCCCCCCACCGTGCCCCCTCCACTTCTCCCCCCTCGCCCCCTCCATGCCCCCGCCCTATCCCTCCACCTCCTCCTACCTCCCCCCTCCCCCCTCCCCCTCCACCTCTCCCCCCATTGCCCCCCACCTTCAATCAAAAGCACGTTGTATGTTGATGCACTGCACACTCCACATGGGTTAATTTTCACATGCACGGAATGCCAACCACATGCCAAGCTGCCTTGAGCAAAGTGGCCATTTCAGTTTGATTTTTCAATATAATAGATTGACGAATCACGTTGATGGGCTCAGCGAAATAATAGAGACAGGGAGCTGATCGAGACTTGTATCTGACCAGACACCTTCCTGAAAGTAACCTCCATGGGCGGAATCCCTCTGCTCTTTCTTGACAAAATATTACAACAGACGTTGAAATAGCAACGGGACCAACAGGAAGCTGTGTACCTAAAGCATAGAATGACACACAGCAGGGTTGGACTGAGTTACTGAATTGGGTCAGGAGACTTTTCATTTCCCAGTTCCTGAATCATGCCATAGACTTGCTAATGCTCCAACTCAAGGGTTTTGTAAATATTCTGATTTTTCTGAACGAGTTCAGTGTGCGATGTGCAGCTGAATTTCTCTGTCATGTGCAGCTCACACATAAGCCATGTATTATTAATGATGACTGCCAACTCCTCTGTGTAATCTCCGCACAGTGCCAGTAAAATATAGAACAATGCTTCATCAGCCAGACTCGGCTGTGCGAGGGGAGTGGTCACTGAGCAGCTTGGGGCATGTACAACGACAGGGCTGCAGGCAGCATCATCTGCCATTGGCTTGTCTTCTCGTCATGCTTCTCTGGTCATCCTTTAAACTTGCTGAATTTTGATTACATTGAATTTTACAGGACAGAAACAGGCCATTCGGCCCAACAGGTCTATGCCGGTGATTATGCTCCACACGAGCCTCCTCCCGCTCTACTTCATCTGTAATTCTTCCGTCATGTCCAGTGATAAAACCTTTTATTTTATTTGTTCCTGGCATTTGGGTGATGCTGGCAAGGCCGGCATTTATTGCCCATCCCTAATTGCCCCTGAGAAGGTGGTGGTGAGCCGCCTTCTTGAATCACTGCAGTCCATGTGGTGAAGATGCTCCCACAGGGCTGTTAGGGAGGGAGTTCCAGGATTGTGACCCAGCGACGATGAAGGAATGGTGATATATTTCCAAGTCAGGATGATGTGTAACTTGAGAAGAACTTGGAGGTGGTGGTGTTCCCATGCACCTGCTGCCCTTGTCCTTCTAGGCGGGTAGAGGTCATGGGTTTGGGAGGTGCTGCCGAAGAAGCCTTGGTGAGTTGCTGCAGCGCATCTTGTAGATGGTACACACTGCAGCCACGGTGCGCCGGTGGTGGAGGGAGTGAATGTTGAAGGTGGTGGATGGGGTGCCGATCAAGCGGGATACTTTGTCCTGGATGGTGTCGAGCTTCTTGAGTGTTGTTGGAGCTGCACTCATCTAGGCAAGTGGAGAGTATTCCATCACACGCCTGACTTGTGCCTTGTAGATGGTGGAAAGGCTTTGGGGAGTCAGGAGGTGAGACACTCGTCACAGAATACCCAGCCTCTGACCCGATCTTGTTGCCACAGTATTTATGTGTCTGGTCCAGTTACGTTTCTGGTCAACGTTGACCCCCAGGATGTTGATGGTGGGGGATTCAGTGATGGTAATGCTGTTGAATGTCAAGAGGCCGTGTTAGACTCTCGCTTGTTAGAGATAGTCATTGCCTGGCACTTGATTGGCGCGAATGTTACTTGCCACTTATCAGCCCAAGCCTGAATGTTGTCCAGGTCTTGCTGCATCCGGGCATAGACTGCTTCATTATCTGAGGAGTTGCATTTGGACCTGTTACTGTAATGAAAGTAGACGGTTCTACCCATGGCTGGTCAGCGGCAAGAACAACAGTTAGGTGGCACGGCCAACTCCAGAGGGGGCCAATGGCTACAGGCGGGTGAGGGTGTGGAGGGCGGGATTGGGACCCTTGATGGAGGAAGAGGTAAGGCGGAAATGGGAGTCAGTGAAAGAGTGAGCATAAACCATCCGACACGCAGCAACAGGGACTATTTCCCTGCATTATTACAGAGCTGTGGAGGGCAGCTGCAGAAGCTCTGGCAGCAGCTGATCGATGATATTGACAATGATCTAAAATATGTATCATCAATCGATTGCTATTAATGCCGAACACCCAGGCAGCAGCATGGCGTTAGCGTGCCACAGCGCAGTGCTGCTATTGCCCGTCCCTTATGTTACAATTCAAGCTGTTGAGTGCGAAACTATATTAAAAATAGATGCTCAAGTCCTGCCATTGCACATACCAGATACACAGGTAAATAGCTGTGGGTGTTCACAGCCCCGGGACATTTCTATTCACTATTATTATGCATCCTCAGGATGTGGGCGTTACTGGCAAGGCCAGCATTTATTGCTCATTGCGAGTTGCTCTGAGAAGGTGGTGGTAAGCCGCCTTCTTGAACTACCGCAGGGTATGTGGTGAAGGTGCTTCCACAGTGCTGTCATTCTTATTCGTTGTACAAGTTTGATACAACTGAGTGGTTTGCTAGAGCAGTTAAGGGTCGACTGTGCTGGTTAGGGACTGGAGTCACATATAGGGTAAGGGTGACAGGTTTACCTCCTGAAAGGACATGAGTGGGGCAGTTGGAATTTTACGACAATCCGACAGATTCACGGTCCCTTTTACTGATTTACTGATACCAGCCATTTATTTCCAGATTATTTTAATAGCTGAATTCAAAATGATCAAACTGCTGTGGTTGGAATGAAGTTGCGGTCTCTGGTTTATTAGTTCAGTCTTCTGGGTTATTGGTCCAGTAACATGACAACTGCACGACCGCATCCCGTCTACATCACTGCAGGAGCTCCTCAGAGAGGGGTCCTCTACCCGACCTTCTTCAACTGCTTGAACACGGACCTTCCCTCCATGCAACGCTCCGTACTGTTCACTGACGATCCCGCACTGTTCTCCACCATTCACCACTCCTCCGATAATGGAGCACATCTGGCCAGCCGACAGCAGGACCTGGATAAAATTCTCGCTTGGGTTTACACAGGAACAGGAGCAGGCCATTCAGCCCCTCGAGCCAGTTCTGCCATTCAGTTAGATCACGGCTGATCTGTAGCTCAACTCCCTTAATGCCCGACTCTAACAAAAATCTATCAGTCGCAGTTTTGACATATGCAATTGAGCACCAGCCTCAGCAGCTTTCTGGGCGAGGAAGTTCCAGACTTCCATTCTCCTTTGTGTGACCAAGTGCTCCTGACATCACCCCTCAACGACCAAGCTTTCATTGTGTTCTCGACTACTCCAGCAGAGGACAACAGAGTATTCGTTATTAAACTCAACAATGTCATGTTCGCGACATATGGTCTGCCTGACATAGTGGTGAGCAACAATGGGTCGTGCTTCACCAGTCAGGAGTTTCAGGAGTTTGTGAAACTTAACGGTATAAACCATGTAAGGTCAGCACCGTTCAAGCCTGCGTCCAATGGGCAAGCAGAACGTGCAGTACAAATTATCAAACAAAGCATGAGGAGAGTAACCCAAAGGTCACTGCAGACCCGCTTGTCCTGCATACTGCTGAGTTACAGGGCAAGACCCCACACACCCACAGGGGTCTCGCCTACTGAAGTCATGATGAAAAGAGGTCTTAAGACCAAGTTATCAATTGTACACCCGGATTTAAATAATCATGTTGAATACAGAAGACAAAGTCAACAAGGGTACCACGATCGCGCAAATGTGTCACGTGAGATTTCTGTTAATGATCCTGTGTATGTGTTGAACTATGGTCAGGGTCCCAAATAGATTGCTGGTGCAGTCATGGCCAAGGAGGGCAACAGAGTATTCATTATTAAACTCAAGAATAGGCAAACTTGCAGGAAACACATGGATCAGACAAAGCTGAGACACACAGATGAGCCAGAGCAGTCGGACGAAGAAACCATCGACGACCAACCAACCTACCAGCAGCCTTCAGAGAACTCAAGGGTCATCAGTGAACCCGGAATTTCCATCACGGACCTGTTCAATAAAAATGGACTTGCAATTCCTGACATGGCCACTGCCTCCCCCAACACGTCAGCCATCCAGCCACCAGCCACAACAGACCCCGCACACTCACCCAAGGCTGGAATCGAACTGAGACGGTCAACCCGGGAGCGTAAAGCACCGGACCGTCTCAACCTGTGAAAGACTGTGATAAGATCTCAGAGGGGGGGTATTGTCATGTATGTACATGTTGTCTGTAGCCACCAGATGGTGCCATTGCTGGAGACCACTGAGCAGCACGCACATGATGCTGCTCAGGTATAAAAGGCCAGCCATTTTGAGAGTCAGGCACTTTGCGCCTAAATAAAGCAGAGCCAAAGTTGTACCTTGCTCAGTAACTACTCAGTATTCAGTCTGTACCTTTATTGCATACATAACATTTGGCGATGAGAATACAAGAATCTTTGTTTGCAAAATGAGCACGATTAAATTTTTAGAGCGATTCGTGGAGGGAGAAGATTGGGCAGACTTTGTGAGCCGTTTGAACCAGTACTTCATGGCCAACAAAATGAAGGGGATCGACGATGCAGATCGGCGCTGGGACCTGTTCCTCACTGTGTGCAGTTCAAAGATCTACGGTCTGATAAAGAATTTACTCATGCCTAGTGATCCAACAGAGAAAACATGCGAGGCATTGTGTACATTGGTACGGGAGCAGCTCAAGCCAGATGACAGCATCATCATCTCGAGATACAGGTTTTATACACACGTTCGATCGGAGGGCCAGAGCGCGGCGGAATTCGTTGCTGACCTGAGATGTCTAGCGGGATTGTGCAAGTTCAGGACGGTGTTGGCAGACATGCTGCGGGACTTCTTTGTTATCGGTATCAACCACGAGGTGATCCTGTGCAAACTTCTGGCGGTGGAGGAGTTGGATTTAAAAAGGGCCATCCACATCGCTCAATCATGTATGATGACGGGCAGGAGTTTAAAGCAAATAGCGGTGAAGAACTGAACCTCGGCAAGTACTGTAAAAGCGATTGATTCGGCGTTCGGCAGAGCAGCACATGGCAGGACCTATCCGGCTGCATTCGTGAAACCTGCGGCTGCCCAAAGTCCACCAGCGGGAATGTATCCGACTTCTCCGTGTTGGCGTTGTGGGGGAAATCACCAGCACCAGCAGTGCTGATTTAAGCAATATAGTTGCAAAGGCTGTCTGAGAGTGGGGCATCTCCAGCGCAAGTGTCCGCAGATGAGCAAGCGAGCTGCGACACACCACGTGGAGGATGAGAGTCAGACTAGCGCGGATCCGGATACGCAATCCGAGATGCCAGAGGAGGAAGTGTATGGACTGTACTACTTCATAACGAAGAGTAAACCAATTTTGATTAATGTGAAGTCTAACGGGATACCGGTATCGATACAACTGGACACAGGGGCGAGTCAATCGATCATAAACTAGGGGGCATTTAATAAGCTGTGGGATACTAAGACTGTGAGGCCCAGGCTGAGCCCTGTTAACACTAAGCTGCATACGTACACCAAAGAACTGATAAAGGTGATTGGCAGTGCACAAATTAATGTGTCATATAACGGTGCGGTTCATGAGTTACCGCTGTGGATTGTTCCAGGCAATGGCCCAACGCTGCTCGGTAGGAGCTGGTTGGAGAAAATCAGATGCGACTGGAATGACATAAAGGCATTGTCATCGGAGGAAGATACATGTGCCCAAGTATTGAGCAAGTTCCCCTCGCTTTTCGAATCGGGTATTGGCAACTTCACAGGAGCCAAGATGCAGATCCACGTGGACTCATATGCAAGACCCCTCCATCATATGATGAGGGAGAAGGTCGAAATTGAACTGGACAGACTCCAGCGTGAAGGGATCATATCACTGGTTGAATTTAATGAATGGGCCAGCCCCATTGTTCCTGTGCTGAAAAGTGATGGCACAGTCAGAATCTGTGGAGACTACAAGGCTACGATTAACAGGGTTTCGAAACAAGATCAGTATCCGTTACCGAAGGCTGATGACTTTTTTGCGATGCTTGCTGGAGGGAAGTCATTCACAAAACTGGACTTGACGTCGACCTATATGACACAGGAGTTGGTCGAGATGTCGAAGAGATTTACGTGCATTAACACACACAAAGGACTGTTTATTTACCTCAGGTGCCCTTTCGGAATTCACTCGTCTGCAACAATATTCCAGAGGAATATGGAAAGTCTACTGAAGTCCGTTCCCAGAACCGTCGTGTTCCAAGATGACACCCTGATCACCGGTCGTGACTCCAAGGAACATCTGAACAACCTGGAAGAGGTTCTACTACGTTTGGATAGAGTGGGACTCAGACTGAAACACTCGGTGCGTCTTCATGGCACCGGAGGTCAAATTCCTTGGGAGGAAAATCGCCGCTGATGGCATCAGGCCTACTGACGCGAAAACCAAAGCCATCAAGAATGCACCCAAGCCGCAGAATGTGACGGAGCTGCGTTCATTCCTGGGTCTACTCAACTACTTTGGTAACTTCCGACCTAAATTGAACACCTTCCTAGAACCACTGCACATGCTATTGAGAAAAGGCGACAACTGGGTGTGGGGCGCATTGCAAGTCAGAGCTTTCGAGAAAGCCACCAATCTGCTTTGCTCGAACAAGCTGCTGGTACATTATGATCCATGTAAACGTTTAGTTTTGCCCTGTGATGCATCATCATATGGAATTGGTCGCGTACTCCAACAAGCCAATGAGTTGGGGAAACTTCACCTGTCGCGTATGCATCCAAAGGTTTGTCTAAAGCAGAAAGAGCCTACAGCATGGTAGAAAAGGAAGCTATAGCGTGTGTGTATAGTGATAAAAAGATGCATCAATACCTGTCTGGTCTGAGGTTCGAATTAGAGACTGATCACAAGCTGCTCATTTCATTGTTTTCCGAGAGCAAAGTTATCAATACCAACACTTCATCCTGCATCCAAAGGTGGCGGTTGACATTATCTGCCTATGATCCTCAAAGGGTTTTGGTCTGCCATACCTAAGTAAATGTGCGAGGAGGCCAAATCGTACATTCGTCGCGAGGACGAACTGTCTATTCAAGCAGATTGCATATTGTGGGGCAATCGCGTTGTAATACCCAAGAAAGGGAGAGAGAAGTTTGTGCGTGAGTTACACAGCACACATCCTGGTATAGTGATGATGAAGACCATCACCAGGTCCCATGTCTGGTGGCCAGGAATTGATTCTGAGCTGGAATCATGCATGCATCAGTGCAACACTTGCATGCAACTCAGCAAAGCACCAGCGGAATTGTGGCCAACGAAATCTGTGGTCGTGGACATCCAAACCTTGGTCCAGGATCCATATAGATTTTGCAGGTCCCTTCCTGGGCAAGATATTTTTAGTGGTGGTGGATGCTTATTCGAAGTGGATAGAATGCATAATCATGTCATCCAGCATGTCCACGGCAACCATAGAGAATCTCAATGTCATGTTCGCGACACATGGTCTGCCTGACATGGATAGTGCTTCACCAGTCAGGAGTTTCAGGAGTTTGTGAAACTTAACGGCATAAACCATGTAAGGTCAGCACCGTTCAAGCCTGCGTCCAATGGGCAAGCAGAACGTGCAGTACAAATTATCAAGCAAAGCATGAGGAAAGTAACCCAAAGGTCACTGCAGACCCGCTTGGCGTCATTGTTGGAGGCCACTGAGCAGCACGCACGTGGTGCTGCTCAGGTATAAAAGGCCAGCCATTTTGAGAGTCAGGGCACTTTGGGCCTAAATAAAGCAGAGCCAAGGTTGTACCTTGCTTAGATAAACAGTACTCAGTTTGAACCTTTATTGCATACATAACAATATTAGACCCACAACCAGTTCACAGTCGTCAATTTGACCAGCAAACTCAAAATGATTAAATAAGGATTAAAATTACCGGTAAAATGTCAGCAAGATATTCAACCAGGTGAGACATCAGACTCAGCCGAATGTGCCCACCTCTTCTGTCCCATGGTCCCGTGGAGTCACTGCAGAGCAATCAGGAGCAGGGCCACTGAGCAATATTGGAAGTCTTTCACTCAAGCAGGACCATTGCCAATCATAGCAAACCAAACTCTGCCCCAAATATGATTTCTTTATTGACTGGGGCCTATTTTATCTTGCTGGTTGCTGTGATGGTTACAGCAAGGCCTGAGGCAAGAAACATTGTCAACTGTTGAAATGTCGGATCCTTCAGAAGATAATCAAACTGTGCTTTAAGCACACTGAGCGGATTACAGTGATGTTTGACAAGACGGTGACCTTGCGAATATGAACAGTATGTATCAGATCCATGCAAACATCAGGCATTCTCCGGTATCACATTTGGTACACAACTCCCACATGAATTCCAATCGCAGATTTCTTCAACGAAGCATTTTTCACAGTATCTGACTCTGAGATTGTATTTTCTGCTTGTGGCCTGCAGCTGTCGTGTCAGGGAGATCGCGTGTAATTGAGCAATTGAAGGGTAAGGTTTACTGGGTGATACTCTGGTCAGCAAACCATCTCGTCTCCACACAGCACGCATGGGGGGAGTGTGACACTGAGAGAGCAGCGAGTGTGTCAGACTGAGAGCAGCGAGTGTGTCACACTGAGAGTGCACGGAGTGTGTCAGACTGAGAGCAGTGAGTGTGTCACACTGAGAGCAGCGAGTGTGTCATGCTGACAGCATTGAGTGTGTCAGACTGAGAGCAGTGAGTGTGTCACACTGAGAGCAGCGAGTGTGTCATGCTGACAGCATTGAGTGTGTCAGACTGAGAGCAGCGGGTGTGTCACACTGAGAACAGTGAGTGTGTCACACTGAGAGCAGCGAGTGTGTCAGACTGAGAGCAGTGAGTGTGTCACACTGAGAAAAACGAGTGTGTCAGACTGAGAGAAGCGAGTGTGTCAGGCTGACAGTGGTGAGTGTGTCAGACAGAGTGCACGGAGTGTGTCAAGAGATCAGTGAGTGTGTCAGACTGAGAGCAGTGAGTGTGTCACACTGAGAGAGCAGCGAGTGTGTCACACTGAGAGCAGCGAGTATTTCAGACTGAGAGCAGCGAGTGTGTCACACTAAAAGCAGCGAGTGTTGAGCAGCGAGTGTGCCACACTGAGAGCAGTGTGTCAGACTGGGAGCAGCGCGTGTGTCGCACTGAGAGCAGCGAGTGTGTCACACTGAGAGCAGTCTGTGAGCAGCGAGTGTGTCAGACTGAGAGCAGTCTGTGAGCAGCGAGTGTGTCAGACTGAGAGCAGCAAGTGTGTCACACTGAGAGCAGTCTGTGAGCAGCGAGTGTGTCACACTGAGAGCAGTGAGTGTACCACACTGAGAGCAGTCTGTGAGCAGCGAGTGTGTCAGACTGAGAGCAGTGAGTGTGTCACACTGAGAGCAGTCTGTGAGCAGCGAGTGTGTCACACTGAGAGCAGTGAGTGTACCACACTGAGAGCAGTCTGTGAGCAGCGAGTGTGTCACACTGAGAGCAGTCTGTGAGCAGCGAGTGTGTCACACTGAGAGCAGTCTGTGAGCAGCGAGTGTGTCAGACTGAGAGCAGCGAGTGTGTCACACTGAGAGCAGTCTGTGAGCAGCAAGTGTGTCACATTGAGAGCAGTCTGTGAGCAGCGAGTGTGTCAGACTGAGAGCAGTGAGTGTACCACACTGAGAGCAGTCTGTGAGCAGCGAGTGTGTCAGACTGAGAGCAGTGAGTGTGTCACACTGAGAGCAGTCTGTGAGCAGCGAGTGTGTCAGACTGAGAGCAGTGAGTGTGTCACACTGAGAGCAGTCTGTGAGCAGCGAGTGTGTCAGACTGAGAGCAGTCTGTGAGCAGCGAGTGTGTCAGACTGGGAGCAGCGAGTGTGTCGCACTGAGAGCAGTCTGTGAGCAGCGAGTGTGTCAGACTGAGAGCAGTGAGTGTGTCACACTGAGAGCGCACGGGGGGAATGTGTCACACTGAGCGAGCACACGAAGTGTGTTAGACTGAGAGCAGCTAGTGTGTCAGACTGAGAGCACACCCCGAGTGTGCACCACACAAACCGGAGCAGTTGACTGTCTGCTAATGAGCCACGTGCGTTGCCAATCAGTCTGATCGTTGACAGGTGCCTGTGTTCTTTGTCTGCAAAACTAGATCGTAGCGTACTGGTCTGACCTGATCACCTTGATGGTCCACGTTCAAAAAACATGAATAGCGGCCGATTACTGAGAAAATTCTTTGTCCCAAATATTTCTGGCAGTGCCAGAACAACTTGGCAGACAGCCTGCTGAGCAACTGAGGGGAGAGAAACAGGGAGCATGTTTAGTAACTGCTACAGAACGTTGCTACAAATCTGACCATGAAACTCTTTAAAACAGCACCAGTCGCAGCTCTGATTGGCTCGTTTTATATGAGGCATGAGGCACAGGGATTCCTTGCACTGCGTGCTGCAGCACGGGGTAAACAGGGTTTGCAACACACTCACTGTAAAGTTACGGCAGTGTGGCAACACTGCAGCAGAACATCCGAAACTTGGGGACATAAATATAAGGTAGTCATTAATAAATCCAATCAGTAATTCAGGAGAAACTTCTTTACCCAAAGAGTGTTAGAGCGTACAACTTGCTATTACGGAGAGTGGTTGAAGGAAATAGCACCGATGGATTTAAAGGGAAGCTAGATATAACATGAGGGGAAAAGGAATAGCGAATATGCCGATAGGGTGAGATGACGGAGGGTGGGATGACGGAGGGTGGTGGCGGTAGAATGCTGGTTACAAGGTGGCGGTAGAATGCTGGTTACAAGGTGTTGCATACATAACATCACTCCCTCCCAAAGTCAATAGTACACTTATTTACAGGATGAGACGATCTGGGGCTTTCCGCTCCCTAGTCGATCGTCTCGGTACAAACACAGGTGTGGGTGAGTTGGTTGCTGGGCTGCTGTGCAGCTGGCCTTGCTGGGCTGCTGGGGATGATGAGTTCAGCTTTGTGGTCAACCGTGATGTCGGTTGCCACTTGTGTGTGTATCAGAGGGTCAAAGTTAGCGGTATCCTCTTCAGGTTGCTTGTGGCTGTCTGTGAATCGCAGTTTGGTTTGGTCCAAATGCTTTCCGCAAGTTAGTCCATTTGCGAGTTTGACCTGAAACACTCTACTCCCTTCTTTGGCTATGACAGTGCAAGCAAGCCATTTGGGACCATGTCCACCTTTGAGTACAAATACAGGGTCATTGACTTCAATATCGCAAAACAAATTTGCGTGATCATGGTACATGCTTTGTTGATGCCGCCTGCCCTCAATATGATCCTGGAGATCAGGGTGACTAGAGAGAGTCTAGTTTTGAGCGCCCTTTTCATGAGCAGCTCGACTGGGGGAACTCCGGTGAGTGAGCGGGGTCTGGTGCAGTAGCTGAGCAGGACTCGGGACAGGCGGATCTGCAGGGAGCCTTCCAACATGCGTTTCATGCTTTGCTTAATGGTTTGGACTGCCAGTTCTAACTGGCCGTTGGATGAGGGCTTGAACGGGGCAGATGTGACGTGCTTGATCCCATTGCGGGTCAAGAATTCCTTGAATTCAGCACTGGTGAAACACGGCCCATTGTCGCTGACAAGGACATCAGGCAGGCCGTGCGTGGCAAACATGGCTCGTAGGTTTTCGATGGTGGCAGTGGACGTGCTTACAGACATTATCACACATTCAATCCATTTTGAATAAGCATCCACGACAACCAAGATCATTTTGCCTAGGAACGGGCCAGTGAAGTCAATGTGGATCGTAGACCACGGTTTGGAGGGCCATGACCACAAACTTAGCGGTGCCTCCCTGGGTGCATTGCTCAGTTGCGAGCAAGTGTTGCATTGGCGCATGCATGACTCCAAATCTGAGTCGATGCGGGCCATCACACATGGGATCTGGCTATAGCTTTCATCATTACTATGACTGGGTGGGTACTGTGTAGGTCACGTATGAACATTTCCCTGCCTTTCTTGGGCAAAACCACGGAATTACCCCACAAAAGACAATCCGCCTGTATGGACATTTCGTCTTTACGCCGCTGGAATGGCTTGATCTCTTCATGA
Source organism: Pristiophorus japonicus (assembly GCF_044704955.1). Taxonomy (NCBI): domain Eukaryota; kingdom Metazoa; phylum Chordata; class Chondrichthyes; family Pristiophoridae; genus Pristiophorus; species Pristiophorus japonicus. The sequence goes on from NC_091997.1 coordinate 53,496,706, forward strand.
ATCTCTGCTCGGATGCTGGACCAGCTCCCATGGAGGACACAGTTTTTTACAAGGGACAGTAAAGGATCCTGGCTGGTCGAGGTCCTGATCTGGCGGGCCGTAACGGGTGACTTTTTGTTTTCAAATGCATCCATCACTAAGAGCAAGTCTGCAGGCTGTGCCATTTCCACCCAGTGGTGGGCAATGGTAGCCGACTGAGGGTGTCAGTGCAGTTCTCTGTGCCTGGCCTGTGGCGAATGACATAGTTATATGCAGACAGCATGAGCACCCATCTTTGGATGCGAGCAGAGGCACTGATATTGATACCTTTGCTCCCTGAGAATAGCGATATGAGCAGCTTGTGGTCAGTTTCTAACTCGCACTTAAGCGCAAGCAGACACTGATGCATTTTTTTTACTCCGTATACGCATGGAAGAGCTTCTTTTTCAATCATGCTGTAGGCCCTTTCAGCCTTGGACAAGCTCCTGGGCGCATAAGCGACCGGTTGCAATGTTCCCAATTCGTTAGCTTGTTGTAACACACACCCGACCCCGTACAAAGACACATCATAAGCTAGCACTAAACATTTACATGGATCATACAAGACAAGCAGTTTGTTGGTACAAAGCAGATTTCGGGCTTTCTCAAAAGCTGTCCCTTGTGATTTCCCCCATACCCAGTCATCTCCCTTGCGTAGCAACATGTGTAGAGGTTCCAGCAAGGTGCTTCACCAGGGTAGGAAATTACCCAAATAATTGAGGAGTCCCAGGAACGACCGCAGCTCTGTCACGTTCTGTGGTCTCGGCGCGTTCTTGATGGTCTCCGTCTTGGCGTTGGTGGGTCTGATGCTGTCTGCCGCGATTCTTCTCCCTAAGAACGCGACCTCTGGCACCAGGAAAACACACTTCGAGCGTTTCAACCTGAGTCCCACATGATCAAGCCGATTTAGAACCTCTTCCATGTTCTTCAAGTGTTCGATGGTGTCCCAACCTGTGATCAATATGTTGTCCTGGAAAAACCGACTTTAGCAGATTCTCCATGTTCCTTTGAAAAATAGCCGCGGCCGATCGAATCCCAAATGGGCATCGATTGTAGATGAACAGTCCTTTGTGCGTGTTGGTGCGTTTCGAAGTTTCCGCCAGCTCCTGCGTCATGTAGGCCGAGGTCAGGTCCAACTTGGTAAATGTCTTCCCTCCTGCCAGCATCGCAAATAGGTTGTCTGCCTTGGGTAGCGGGGACTGGTCCTACAGTGAGAAACGGTTAATCATTACTTTATAGTCCCCAAAAATTCTGACCGTGCCATCACCCTTGAGAACCGGAACAATCGGACTGGCCCACTCGTTGAACTCAACCAATGCAATGATGCCTTCTCGTTGCAGCCTGTCCAGTTCGATCTCCACTTTTTCTCGCATCCTATATGGCAGTGCCCCTGCCTTGTGGTGGATGGGCCGTGTACCGGGAACCAAGTGGATCTGCACCTTCGCCCCCCGAGAAACTTCCGATGCCTGGCTCAAACAACGATGGAAACTTGCTCAAAACCTGGGCACATGAGGCGTCGTCGATGGACAAAAGCGCTCGGATGTTGTCCCAGTTCCAGCGGATTTTTCCCAGCCAGCTTCTGCCGAACAGTATGGGGCCATCTCCTGGTACAATCCATAGTGGGAGTTCATGCACTGCTCCATCATAGGAGATTTTTACTGCTGCGTTGCCAATTACAGGGATCAGCTCTTTAGTGTAAGTTCTCAGCTAGGTATGAATAGGGCTCAGCTTGGGCTTGAGTGCCTTGTTGCACCACAGCCTCTCGAAGGCCTTTTTGCTCATAATAGACTGACTCGCACCCGTGTCCAGTTCCATGGATACTGGAATTCCATTCAGTTCGCTTTTAACATGATCGGTGGACATTTCGTGGTGAAGGTGTGTACCCTGTACACTTCTGCCTCCTCGGTTTGAGTCTCGAGTTCAGTTTGATCTCCCATGGATCGGTCTTCAACGTGGTGGTTTGCAGGGTTTGCAGCTCGTCTGCACATTCACTGGAGGTGTCCCATTATTCCACAGCCTTTGCACGCATAGTGTTTGAAGCGGCATTGATGGGCTCGATGATCACCTCTGCAGCACCAACAAGGTGTCAATTGCCTCACATTCACATTTGATGGCAGACTCTGAGTCATCTGAGGTCATGCAGCTGCAGGCGTGTATGTTCTGCCATATGCATTTCTGCCTGAAAACGATGTTACTTTGTGTACAGTACTTGCCGAAACATCTTTATGCTGTGAAATTTGTTTCGTGTTATCGCTGGTGGACATAAATGCCTGGGCTATCGTTATAGCTTTGCTCACGTTCGGTGTTGCAACAGTCAATAGTTTGCGAAGGATAACCTCATGGCCAATGCCAAGCACAAAGAAATCTCTTAGCATTTGCTCCAGGAATCCATCGAATTCGCAATATCCTGCAAGGCGCCTTAGTTCGGCAATGTAGCTCGTCACTTCCTTGCCTTTAGACCGTTGACATGTGTAAAATCGATACCTAGCCATCAGAATGCTCTCCTTCGGATTTAGGTGCTCCCGGACCAGCGTACACAATTCTTCATATGATTTGGCTGTTAGTTTCACCGGAGCAAGAAGATTCTTCATGAGGCCATGGGTTGTTGCCCCGAAAACGGTGAGGAGGATCGCCCTTTGTTTGGCAGAGTTCACACTCCCTTCCAGCTCGTTGGCCACGAAGTATTGGTCGAGTCGCTCCATGAAGGCTTCCCAATCGTCCCCTTCTGAGAATTTCTCCACGATGCCAACAGTTCTCTGCATTTTCACGTGATGGTTCGTTATCTCGTTGCCAGTTGTTACGTCTCAAATAAAGCAATGTAACTGAGTACTGTAGACGTGAGGAAGTGTGACCTTAGTCTCTTTATTCTAACTCCAAAGTGTTGGTACTGCATGGGAGGCCTGCTTATAAACAGTGCTCCCAAGGGATGCTGGGATCATTGGGATTCCAACAGATACTCCCTCTGGTGGCGGTAGAATGCTGGTTACATAGTGTTGCATACATAACAGAGATCTCCGCCCATTTCTCCATCTGGGAGGGCCTACTCTGCACAACAACCAATCAGAATCTAGTCTTCTGTATATATTGTACTGAGAATCATCCAGTACTGAACCGTCTATAGACGCACCCCGTTTCACAATGAACAGATGCCTGCAGATCGACAACCCCCTGACATTCGAACACCACAGGCTCATTGAGCGGTGAATTGATTTTGACGTGGGCGGGAGTGGATCAGGCAGGGTGCATAGGACATAAGAGCATAAGAATTAGAAACTGGAGTAGACCATTCGGCCCCTCGATCCTGGTCCACCATTTACTGAGATCATGGCTGATCTTCTACCTCAACTCCACTTTCCTGCACTGTCCCCATATCCCTTGATTCCCTTAATATCCAAAAATCTATCAATCGCTGTCTTGAATATACTAAATGACTGAACCTCCACAGCCCTCTAGGGTAGAGAAATCCAAAGATTCACCACCCTCTGAGTGAAGAAATTTCCCCTCATCTCAGTCCTAAATGGCCGACCCTTTATCCTGAGACTGTGATCCCTGGTTCTAGACTCCCCAGCCAGAGGAAACATCCTCCCTGCATCTACCCTGTCAAGCCCTGTAAGAGTTTTGTATGTTTCAATGAAATCACCTCTCATTTGTCTAAACTCTAGAGAATATAGGCCCAGTCTACTCAATCTTTCCTCATAGGACAATCCTCCCATCCCAGGAATCATAGAAACATAGAAACATAGAAAATAGGTGCAGGAGTAGGCCATTCGGCCCTTCTAGCCTGCACCGCCATTCAATGAGTTCATGGCTGAACATTCAATTTCAGTACCCCATTCCTGCTTTCTCGCCATACCCCTATGAGAAGAACCTTCGTTGCACTCCATCAACCCGTTTCTTCCTATTTTCTGCCTCTTGCCAGCATCAAATATGACCTCCATTTGTTCACTCTGTCAGAGACTGGCAAGGTGGTGGTGTCCAGGACTTCCAGGTAGATCTCCGTGTCTCTGATCGGACTTACAGCAGGACAGTTGGGAGAAAGCCCTCATAGAATTACAGGACTGGTGCTTTTAAAGCTTGCATAAGTTCTGAATCTTTGCTCGAGGTGAGGGGCATTAGTGGTAAGGATAGAGTCGAAAGCTGCCTCTACACTGTCCCATCAAACACTTCCAAGGCAGGTACAGCACGGGGTTACATACAGAGTAAAGCCCCCTCTACACTAATCCATCAAACACTCCCAGGGCAGGTACAGCACAGGTTAGATACAGAGTAAAGCTCCCTCTATGCTGTCCCATCAAACACTCCCAGGGCAGGTACAGCACAGGTTAGATACAGAGTAAAGCTCCCTCTATGCTGTCCCATCAAACACTCCCATGGCAGGTACAGCACGGGGTTACATACAGAGTAAAGCCCCCTCTACACTAATCCATCAAACACTCCCAGGGCAGGTACAGGAGAGTGAGAGGCAGACAAGGGATTCCTCTAACCCTGCCCCAAGATACTACTATCCTGCGCAGGGTTCAGGAAGTTTTCAGTTTCCAATCTTGGCCTGTGCTGAGTGCTGGTGGGAGCTGGTGGGAGTGGAAGAAGACCACTATAGTGGGCTCACAACCCCAGGAGGACGATGGGGAAATGAATCGGGGATTGCTGCTCCTGACTGCCATCCTGTGCCTCCCTGCCCGGGCCTTCACAATGGCCATCTCGGTAAGCTATCTGAGGGCACTTTGTCTCGATGCAAAGAGAGATGGGGTAAAAGCTGGTGGAAGAGGAACAGCAGTTCAGTACAAGCAGGGCCTTAATCTTACTAACGGCTGGTCTTATTCCCTGACACACAGATCAATGCCTCCCTGGTGGAGCAGGAATTTGTGGAAGCCTGGGCCAAGAAAGCAAAGTATTTGTTTGATGATATCAAGGACAATTTTACTGATTCAGCACTGAAGAAACTCATCAATGAGATTCGCATCCTGGGCTCAGCTAATCTCTCGCCTGAGGAGAGAAAGAAGGTAAATATTTTGCATTATTAGAACAGCATTGTCACCCCAGGGCCACTGCTGCCCCCGGCAACCCCACTACTCTACTCTCTAACTCATCGCTGCTCTTCCTAAGCCAGGCTCTAACCTCCCCGATTCAGCTGGGCGTTGGGGTGATTGGCTTTCGTCAGATACAGCAGTCAGAGTTTGTGTTAGGGCCCAAAGACAGATAATTCATCGGAACACAGGAACTGGAGGAGGCCATCAGGCCCCTTGATCCTCTCCTGCCATTCACTCATTTCACGGCTGATCTGCACCTCAACTCCATTTACCCTCCTTTGCTCCATATTCTTGATACCCTTATCTAAAATAATCTATTGATCTCAATCTTGAACATTCGATTGATAATCAGCATCCACGGCTGTTTTTGGGGAGGGAATTTTGAATTTCTGGATCCTGTGTGTGAAAAAATGTTTTCTGATTTCACTCCTGAACCGCATTGCTATAATTTTAAGATGGAGCCCCCATGTTCTGGGTCCCCACATGAAGAGGAAATCACTTCTTTGTAGCTGCCCGATCAATACCTTATCATATATTTTTAAATCACTCATCAGAACACATGTCTCAGTCTCTCAGCACCTCACTATTTTACACACTCACTCTGACACACTCTCATTCTGACACACACTCACTCTGACACACACTCACTCTCTCACCATGACACATACTCACTCTGACACTCTCACCATGACAGACTCTCACTCTGACACTCTCACCATGACACTCTCACCATGACACACTCTCACTCTGACACACTCTCACTCTGACACACTCTCACTCTGACACTCTCACTCTGACACTCTCACCATGACACACACACACTCTGACACTCTCACTCTGACACACTCTCACTCTCTCACCATGACACACACTCACTCTGACACACACTCACTCTGACACACACACACTCTGACACTCTCACTCTGACACACACTCACTCTGACACACACTCACTCTGACACACACACACTCTGACACACTCTCACTCTGACACTCTCACCATGACACTCTCACTCTGACACTCTCTCACTCTGACACACTCTCACTCTGACACACTCACCATGACACACACACACTCTGACACTCTCACTCTGACACACTCTCACTCTGACACACACTCACTCTGACACTCTCACTCTGACACTCTCACTCTGACACTCTCACCATGACACACTCTCACTCTGACACACTCTCACTCTGACACTCTCACCATGACACACACTCACTCTGATACACTCACTCTGACACACTCACTCTGACACACACTCTCACTCTAACACTCTCACCATGACACACTCTCACTCTGACACACTCTCACTCTGACACACTCTCACCATGACACACACTCACTCTGATACACTCACTCTGACACACTCACTCTGACACACTCTCACTCTGACACTCTCACCATGACACACACACACTCTGACACTCTCACTCTGACACACTCTCACTCTGACACACTCTCACTCTGACACTCTCACCATGACACACACTCACTCTGACACACTCTCACTCTGACACACACTCACTCTTGACACCCACTCACTCTGACACTCTCACCCTGACACACTCTCACCCTGACACACTCTCACCCTGACACTCTCACTCTGACACACTCACCATGACACACACACACTCTGACACACTCTCACTCTGACACACACTCACTCTGACACACTCTCACTCTGACACACACACACTCTGACACTCTCACTCTGACACACACTCACTCTGACACACACTCACTCTGACACACACACACTCTGACACACTCTCACTCTGACACTCTCACCATGACACTCTCACTCTGACACTCTCTCACTCTGACACACTCTCACTCTGCCACACTCACCATGACACACACACACTCTGACACTCTCACTCTGACACACACACACTCTGACACTCTCACTCTGACACACTCACCATGACACACACACACTCTGACACTCTCACTCTGACACACTCTCACTCTGACACACACTCACTCTGACACTCTCACTCTGACACTCTCACTCTGACACTCTCACCATGACACACTCTCACTCTGACACACTCTCACTCTGACACTCTCACCATGACACACACTCACTCTGATACACTCACTCTGACACACTCACTCTGACACACACTCTCACTCTAACACTCTCACCATGACACACTCTCACTCTGACACACTCTCACTCTGACACACTCTCACCATGACACACACTCACTCTGATACACTCACTCTGACACACTCACTCTGACACACTCTCACTCTGACACTCTCACCATGACACACACACACTCTGACACTCTCACTCTGACACACTCTCACTCTGACACACTCTCACTCTGACACTCTCACCATGACACACACTCACTCTGACACACTCTCACTCTGACACACACTCACTCTTGACACCCACTCACTCTGACACTCTCACCCTGACACACTCTCACCCTGACACACTCTCACCCTGACACTCTCACTCTGACACACTCACCATGACACACACACACTCTGACACACTCTCACTCTGACACACACTCACTCTGACACACTCTCACTCTGACACTCTCACTCTGACACTCTCACTCTGACACTCTCACTCTGACACTCTCACTCTGACACACACACACTCTGACACTCTCACTCTGACACACTCTCACTCTGACACACTCTCACTCTGACACTCTCACTCTGACACTCTCACCATGACACTCTCACCATGACACTCTCACCATGACACACTCTCACTCTGACACACTCTCACTCTGACACACTCTCACTCTGACACTCTCACCATGACACACACTCACTCTGATACACTCACTCTGACACACTCATTCTGACACACACTCACTCTGACACTCTCACCATGACACACACACACACTCTGACACTCTCACTCTGACACACTCTCACTCTGACACACTCTCACCATGACACACTCTCACCCTGACACTCACTCACTTTGACACTCTCACCCTGACACACTCTCACCCTGACACACTCTCACTCTGACACACACTCACTCTGACACACACTCACTCTGGCACACACTCACTCTGGCACACTCTCACTCTGACACTCTCACTCTGACACTCTCTCACCATGACACTCTCTCACCATGACACTCTCTCACCATGACACACTGATGGCCCGAAGATTGTGATATGATGTTGTTTTGTCTGAGAGGAAAAGCGTGTAATGGGATGTGGGGTTTGGCGACACAGTCCGTGGCCTCCTGAGATGCCGAGTGGGGAAATGGAAGTATCTCCCACAACAGGTCTCAGTGGGCAGGTTAATGAAATGTGTTCCATGGTCTGGGACTCAGGACCACAGTCACACTTCTATATACCTTTGCAGATTTTTTGCGTCCTCCTCACAACTTGCTTTCCCACCCATCTTTGTATCATCAGCAAACTTGGCTACATTACACTCGGTCCCTTCATCCAAGTCATTAATATAGATTGTAAATAGTTGAGGCCCCAGCACTGATCCCTGTGGCACCCCACTCACTGTTTGCCAACTGGAAAACAACCCATTATTCCCGACTCTCTGTCTTCTGTTAATTAGCCAATCCTCTATCCATGCTAATATATGACCCCCAAACGAGCTCTTATCTTGTGCAGTTATCTCTTATGTGGCACCTTTTCGAATGCCTTCTGAAAATTCAAATACACTTCATCTACTGGTTCCCCCTTAGTCCATCCTGCTTGTTACATCCTCAAAGAACTCCAGAAAATTTGTCAAACGTGATTTTCCTTTCATAAAACCATGCTGACTCTGCTTGAATAAAAACAGAGAATGTTGGAAATCTCAGCGGGTCAGGCAGCATCTGTGGAGAGGAAGCAGAGTTAACGTTTCGGGTCGATGACACTTCGGCAGAACTGGAGAGTGTTTGGAAAGAACAGATTCTTGAGGAGCACTGAAAGGGGGAGGGGAAGAAAGAACAAAAAGGAAGGTCTGTGATCGGGGGGAAGGCAGGAGAGATTAGAGAGATAAAAAGGATGATGGGCCGAATTCAAATGGTAATGACAGAAGTTAGAAAAACATTAGTCAGAATAGGGTGTGAATGGTGGGATAATGATCAACTGCCATTAGAGACAAGGGGAAAAAAAGAAACAGGCTCTGAGGGGGGTGGGGGTGGGTTTGAAGGGAGCCAAAGAATGTCAGCGGTTACTCTCTGAAATTTTTGAATTCGATATTGAGTCCAGAAGGCTGTAAAGTGTCTAAACGAAAGATGAGATGCTGTTCCTCGAGCTTGCGTTGAGCTTCGTTGGAACAGTGTAGGAGTCTGAGGACGGAGAGGTCAGAGTGGGAGTGGAGCGGGGAATTAAAGTGACAGGCGACCGGAAGCTCAGGGTCACACTTACAGACTGAACAAGCGGTTACCCAATCTACTCTTGGTCTCCCCAATGTAAGGACTGTATTATGGTTTTCTAAATGTTCTCCCGCTACTTCCTTAATAATGGACTCCAGCATTTCCCCAATGACAGATGTTAGGCTAACTGGTCTAGTTCCCTGCTTTCTGTCTCCCTCCTTTCTTAAATAGAGGTGTTACATTTGCGATTTCCCAATCCACTGGGACTGCCCCAGAATCCAGGGAATGTTGATAGATCACAACCAATGCATCCACTATCTCAGCAGCCACTTCTTTTAAGACCCTAGGATGCAAGCCATCAGGTCCAGGGGACTTGTCCACCTTTAGTCCCATTAGTTTGCCTAGTACTTTTGTTGAGTATGGAGAAAGAGTCAGACTGAACACTGTGAGCTCAAAGTAAAGTGTGACCTTAGGTTTTTATTGCAGGTCTCCAGAGTGCCTCACCAACCTGTGAAGCCTCCTTAAATACCTGTGCTCCCAAGGGATTATGGGATCCCTTGGGACTCCAGGGGATGAGCCCTCTGGTGGCTGCATAGAGTAAATACACGTCCACATATATAACAACGTTATCTCTAGTGATAGTAATTGTTTTAATATCTCCCCTCCCTATTGCCCCTTGATTGTCAATTAATGGGATGCTTTTAGTGTCTTCTACCGTAAAGGCAGAGGCAAAATATTTGCTCGTGATTATTCCAGCTCATGGAGCACAGTGGCGTTGCAACAAATGACGGGCGGCGCAATGTAGGACAGCACCGGGAGCCACTCAGTTGGAGCGGACTTGAGCGTCCCTGACACCGTCCTCATGACGCTGTTTAGCGGCACGCCCACGATCTTTGTGCAGTGGCTGCAGGACCATGAGGCAGAGCAGTATTCTGCAGCAGGGTAGACTGGAGCCATTGTTGCACTGCAAAGTGTTCTGGCTCTGCTCCCCCATGACATTTCAGGCAGTTTCCAGATCAGGTTCACCCTGGCTTTTACTTTTTGGCTGGCGCTGGTGAGATGAGGCCGAGAGGTGGGAGCCCTGTCCAGGGTGGGGTTCATGAGTCGTCCGCCGTCCGCAGAAGGAAATGTTGAGTTCTTTCCCGGCAGCGTTGTTGCTCCGATAGAACGGCGACACAACCCTCTTCTCTGGATTGGGGCGGAGATGCCAGGTCGGGAAGTAGCATTCCAGTATGTCCAGATCGCCTGTCAGCTGTGGCTCAGTGGGCAGCACGCTCGCCTGAGTCAGAAGGTTGTGGGTTCAAGTCCCACTCCAGAGACTTGAGCACATATATCTAGGCTGACACTCCAGTACAGTGCTGAGGGAGTGCTACACTGTCGGAGGTGCCATGTTTTGGATGAGTCATTAAACCGAGGCCCCATCTGCTCTCGTTGATGGACATAAAAGATCCTACACCACTATTTCAAAGAGCAGGGAAGTTATTCCCGGTGTCCTGCCCAATTTTTCCCTCAATTGATGTCACTAAAAACAGATTATTTGGTCATTATCACATTGCTGTTTGTGGGAGCTTGCTGTGCACAAATTTGCTGCTGCGTTGCCCACATTACAACAGTGTCTACACTTCAACAAAGTACTTCACTGGCTGTGAAGCACTTTGGGACATCGGGTGGTCCTGAAAGGTGCTATATAAATGCAAGTCTTTGTTTCTTTCATTTGCTTCCTCCAGCGTTGGTGCCTGCGACAGCAGTGCTATGTCATCGGCATAGTTGAACACCGTATAGACGTTCAAAAAGGCCGGTGCAAGCTCTGATCCCTGTGGCCCACCATTGTTGACTGTCCAACTCCAGCTGGTCTGTCACCAAGGTAGATGCCGAGCTTAATTACACGCTGAGGGCCTCGTGCCTGTAAAGAAAGAAAGACTTGGATTTATATAGCGCCTTTCACAACCACCAGATGTCTCAAAGTGCTTTACAGCCAATGAAGTAGTTTTTTGAAGTCATTGTTGTAATGGAGGAAACGCGGCAGCCAATTTGCGCACAGAAAGATCCCACAACAGCAATGTGATAATAACCAGATAATCTGTTTTTAGTGATATTAATAATATTTGGCCAGGACACTGGGGATAACTCCGCAGCTCTTCTTCTAAATGGTAACCATAGGATCTTTTACGTCCACACGAGAGAGCAGACGGGGCCTCGGTTCATCCGAGAAACTTACTGAGAGATTTATTAACACACTGAAGACCGAGTGCCTGTACTGAGAGATTTATTTTCAGTGTAGACCTGGTGCCTCTATTAATAAATTAATAAACAAAGTCAAGGCCCAGTGTCTACTGAGAGATTCAATAACACAGGGCAGAGATAGGGTTATCATTCCTCCTTGGAGTCTCCCAGAATCAACCATTAATCTGCCGAGCATTCCAGTGCACAACCAGAATGCAACACGGACCTGACTGACGTGCTCACCATTAAAACCAGGCTATAGATAGAGCAGTTTCTGGAGTGCAGAGGATTGTGGGTACTCCATCCACCATTGCCATGAGGATTGACATGCCGGGCTACCATTGGCGGGGAGCGGGTGGGTGGGTTGGTGAAACTGCCTGGAATACGGTTCAACCAGAGTGATAAGCACTTTGATGTCCCCAGAACATCCCAAAGCAATTCAGCGGCAATGAGTTACGTTTGAAGTACCGGTATAATAATTACGGTCACTATGTAGGTTAATTGCACACAGCAAGACCGACAAACAGAAAACGAATACATGACCAATTCATTTGTTTTTGGTGGTGTTGGTTTGAGGGGGGAATATTGGCCGGAATACCAGGACACGTCACTGACCTTCTTCGAATAGTGTCATGGGATCTTTTACATTCAGCTGAGCAGCAGTATAACATCACATCAATAGCCTCGTGGCAGTGCAGAGCTCCCTCGGCACTGCGGAGTGCCAGCCGAGATCATGTGCTCCGGAGTGAGACTTCTGAGACCCACTTCTGAAAACCTTCTGACCCAAAGGCGAGAGTGCTACCAACTGAGCCAAACTGACACATGACGGAGGCTTCTATTGGCAGGCTTCACGCCGAGCTTTTGCCCAGCATTATCTCAGGAAAATAACCAACAATACATTCCATGACACCCACGGCAGGAATCGCTCCCGCCTGTTTAGGTGGAAGCTTATTTGGCCCAGGAAATGTTCGCTCGCACATAAACGTTGGCAGTCCAGTATTCTAGGTCCCCATTACCTGTCTGTAAGGCCCAGGAACCAGCACACTGGTGGTGTTGCACGGAGTAAAACCAAAGCCGTTACGCTTGGCTCAATGATGTCGCCTGCAGCAGGTACATAGCCCTTCGCTTGTGGAAAGAAAGACTTACATTTATATAGCGCCTTTCACGACCACTGGATGTCCCAAAGCGCTTTACAGCCAATAAAGTACTTTTGGAGTGTAGTCACTATTGGAATGTGGAAAACGCGGCAGACAATTTGCGCACAGCAAGCTCCCAAAAACAGCAATAATGACCAGATAATCCTTTTTGTTATGTTGATTGAGGGATAAGTATTGGTCCCAGGACACCAGGGATAACATCCCCTGCTCTTCTTTGAAATAGAACCATGGGATCGTTTACATCCACATGAGAGAGCAGACGGGGCCTCGGTTCATCCGAAATCCAGCACCTTGTGAGTTGAAAACCGCTGACCAACTGTCTTTCTTTTCAGTACAACACCATCCTGAGTGACATGGACAACATTTACTCCACAGCGAAGGTGTGCCCGCCCAACCAGCAGGACCTCAGCAAGTGCTGGTCACTTGAACCTGGTAAGTTATGTCGGGAGCAACCGTGCTACAGAGTGAGGGACTGCAATGCTCCAGGGAGCACGCACAGCGCCCTAACCTGGGGCAACTCAGCTCAAAGGTATTCCCCTACTCACAGCTGGCACACAGACAGTTCAGGCCCATGCACCCTGGCTGCTGTCACCATATTGCCTGGCGATTTGTCGCCATTTATAGAATGCTGTCAGAACAGGGCGGCAATTTGCTGCTGCATGTTGGGAAGGACTTGCGTTGTGTGGATTGTGGGATCAAGGCTGAGTACCGTAGGGCTCTTGCACGTGGGCCATACAACAGTCCAGCGATGCTCCTCCATTCTCCGCAATGGTTCCAAACAAAGAAACTGGATGCTCTCACCTCTCATCTTACAGCAGCTTGGGGACAATGAGAACGCTCACTCTGCATTGGACTGTCAGCACAGTAAAGGCAGCCGGGTGTTTAGCCAGCTGTGCGTCAGTCCAGGAGCAATTGCGGAGATGCTGAGCGGAAGCCTGGGCCGGAGCAGTGGGTGCTCGGTGCAGCATCTGGGCCGCCCAGCGAGATTGTGGGGACGGAAGAGAAAACCGAGGCATCTCAAAACATAAAGATGTTTTAACGCCTTTCCTCCTGACTCCCTCTGCTCTTCTAACACGATACGTCCCCTGGCCCCTCACTCACTCCACTCCATCGTTATAGTGTGTAACGCTGCACTCCGAAGGATCCCACTTCCTATCCCTTTTGCTACTTTCTCCCCCGCTTTCAAAAAACCTCCACATAACTGTCCTCTTCAACTGACCTCTGGTTCCCCATCCTCACCGTCCATTTATCTCCCTTTCCCCAGACGCAGTGTCCGACACTCCCCAATCCTCCCCTCGTTCCTCCTTGCTGTTAACTATTCTGAAACAGCTGTGAACCATGTATAATTTCCAGTTGCTGTTGCAAATTGGGCAGCTGAAAAAAAGTAAACAGAACGATTGAACATGGAAGGGATACTCCTCTGAGGGTGGCGCTAAGACACATTGATGGGGAGGATTTCAGGGAGCTCCACATCTCGCTCATACACTCCCGGCCCTGGGAGTGTTTGATAGGACAGTGTAGAAGGAGCTTTAATCTGTATCTAACCCCGTGCTCTACCTGCCTTAGGAGTGTTTACTGGGACAGTGTAGATGGAGCTTTACTCTGTATTTACTGCATGCTGGACCTGCCCTGGGAGTGTTTGATGGGACAGTGTAGAGGGAGCTTTACTCTGTAACTAACCCGTGCTGTACCTGCCCTGGGAGTGTTTGATGGGACAATGTAGAGGGAGCTTTACTCTGTATCTAACCCGTGCTGGACCTGCCCTGGGAGTGTTTACTGGGACAGTGTAGAGGGAGCTTTACTCTGTATCTAACCTGTGCTGGACCTGCCCTGGGAGTGTTTGATGGGACAATGTAGAGGGAGCTTTACTCTGTATCTAACCCGTGCTGTACCTGCCCTGGGAGTGTTTGATGGGACAATGTAGAGGGAGCTTTACTCTGTATCTAACCCGTGCTGTACCTGCCCTGGGAGTGTTTGATGGGACAGTGTAGAGGGAGCTTTACTCTGTATCTAACCCGTGCTGTACCTGCCCTGGGAGTGTTTGATGGGACAATGTAGAGGGAGCTTTACTCTGTATCTAACCCGTGCTGTACCTACCCTGGGAGTGTTTGATGGGACAGCGGTAATCTTAATTAGAAAGTGTTCCATTGTTCGGTACAAATGTTACTGACATTGATGATCTCTATCTAATAACACTCTTTGTTTCTGTGAGTGCCTGTCCAATGCGAATGTGGATTTTTTCTGTGTTTTTATTCATTCATGGGATGTGAGCGTTGCTGACAAGGCCAGCATTTATTGCCCATCCCTAACTGCCCTCGTGAACGTGGTGGTGAGTCGCCTTCTTGCATACAACTGAGTGCCTCGCTGGGCCATTTCAGGGGACAGTTAAGAATCAACCACATTGCTGTGGGTCTGGAGTCACATATAGGCCCAGACCGGGTAAGGGCAGCAGGTTTGCTTCCCTAAAGGACATTAGTGACCCCGATGGGTTTTTACAAAAACCCGTTGTGTCACCTGTGCTGTCTATCTGTGCATGTGTTTGTCCTCTCACTGTCTATCTATGATTTAGATGAAGGAATTGAGTGTAATATCTCCAAGTTTGCAGATGACACTAAGCTGGGTGGCGGTGTGAGCTGTGAGGAGGATGCTAAGAGGCTGCAGGGTGACTTGGACAGGTTAGGTGAGTGGGCAAATGCATGGCAGATGCAGTATAATGTGGATAAATGTGAGGTTATCCATTTTGGGGGCAAAAACACGAAGGCAGAATATTATCTGAATGGCGGCAGATTAGGAAAAGTGGAGGTGCAACGAGACCTGGGTGTCATGATTCATCAGTCATTGAAAGTTGGCATGCAGATACAGCAGGTGGTGAAGAAGGCAAAGGGTATGTTGGTCTTCATAGCTAGGGGATTTCAGTATAGGAGCAGTGAGGTCTTACTACAGTTGTATAGGGCCTTGGTGAGGCCTCACCTGGAATATTGTGTTCAGTTTTGGTCTCTTAATCTGAGGAAGGACATTCTTGCTATTGAGCGAGTGCAGCGAAGGTTCACCAGACTGATTCCCAGGATGACAGGACTGTCATATGAGGAGAGACTGGATCGACTGGGCCTGTATTCACTGGAGTTTAGAAGGATGAGAGGGAATCTCATAGAAACACATAACATTCTGATGGAACTGGACAGGTTAGATGCAGGAAGAATGTTCCTGATGTTGGGGAAGTCTAGAACCAGAGGACACAGTCTAAGGATAAGGGGAAGCCATTTAGGACTGAGATGAGGAGAAACTTCTTCACTTAGAGAGTTGTAAACCTGTGGAATTCCCTACTGCAGAGAGTTGTTGATGCCAGTTCATTGGATATATTCAAGAGGGAGTTAGATATGGCCCTTACAGCTAAAGGGATCAAGGGGTATGGAGAGAAAGCAGGAAAGGGGTACTGAGGTGAATGATCAGCCATGATCTTATTGAATGGTGGTACAGGCTCGAAGGGCCGAATGGCCTACTCCTGCACCTATGTTCTATGTTTCTATGTGCCTGTGTCTGGTCTCTCACTGTCTGTCTGTGTGTGTGTCTGGCATCTCACTATCTGTCTGTGGTGTTACAGATCTGTCGGACCAACTGGCAACATCGCGGAGTTACAGCAAGCTGCTGTACGCATGGGAAGGGTGGCACAACTCTGCCGGAATCCCACTGAAGGACAAGTACATCAAATTTGTTGCGATGAGTAACACTGCCTCTAAAATGGACGGTAGGTGGCTGAACCCCATCAGAGTGGATCCCACTTAGCAGTCAGACGACGGAGAACTCAGCGACTGACAGCTAGGCATTGGTTGGTAAAAACGCTGTGTATTTGTGTCAGACCAGGGGTAAGGGCCACCTCAATTCTTTATTGAAAGCACAAAAGTTATACAATTGATTTTCCCGAGCTTGTTTTTTCTCAGTCAGACTATTTAGCCCTTCTCTTTGGAAAGTGCTGACGTAAAGAGGGTTGGGGGAGGGGGATTAAAAATTCAGATGTAGGAACCCCGTCCCAACCCATCCCCAGGGCCCCCACTTCCTCTTTTACCAGCAGCGAGTTGGAGCGCGGGGTACCAACGCACTACTCAGCAGCGAGTGATTACTGGAATATTTTAATGGTGCTGCGTGCCACAGGTTTGAGCTTTAAGTGTAATGGTTGTGGGCCGGGTTCCCCCTGGCTCGGGAAAATCAAACAGCCTGACACGGAGAGAGGGCCCCGAGCCCACGGGGCTTGTGAGCCAGGGGGAGCAGGCTTCTCCCCGGCCCTTCGATATTCCCATTCCACGGGGCCAGACCCCCGCAATTGGACCCCCGCAATCAGACAGCCCTCCCCACACAATTGGAACCCCCCGATCTCCCCCACGATCCTCCCCTCCGATCTCTCCCCGATCCCCTCCCCTGATCCCCTCCCCTGATCTCTCCCCCGATCTCTTCCCCTTCCCCCCATTCCCCCTCCCGATACCCCACACACCGATCTCACTCCCCCACGATCCCCCCCCCGATCTCTCCCCCGATCCCCTCCCCCCCCACCCCCCCCCATACCCCCTCCCGATACCCCACACACCGATCTCACTCCCCCACGATCCCCCCCCCGATCTCTCCCCCGATCCCCTCCCCCCCCACCCCCCCCCATACCCCCTCCCGATACCCCACACACCGATCTAACTCCACCCCGATCTCTCCCCCAATCTCCCCCCGCCGATCAGCCCCCCAAATCTCCCCCCCATTCTCCCTCCCCCCAATCTCCCCCCACCCCCCCCTACCGATCCCCCGATCTTCCCATTCTCAATCTCTCCCTCCCCCAATATCTCCCCCCGATCGCCTCCCCCTGATCTTCCCCCCCATTGTCCCCCGCAGATCTGCCCCCCAATCTCCTCCCCACCCGGTCCCACCCCCTTTCATCTCCCCTCAATTCCCCTCCCAATCTGCCCCCCCAATCTTCTCCCCCGATCTCCCCACCCCATTCTCCCCCCATCACCCCCCTCGATCACCCCCCCATTCTTCCTCCCCCCCATCACCCCCTATTCTCCCCCCCACAATCCCCTCTCCCCCGATCACCCCCCCATTCTCCCCTGCAATCACCCCCCTGATCTCCCCACCCCATTCTCTCCCCCCCATTCTCCCCCCCAATCACACCCCTAATCTCCTCACCCCCATTCTCCCCCCCCGATCACCCACCCCGATCTCCCCCCACCCCGATCTCCCCCCACCCCATCACCTCCCCACGATCACCCACCCCGATCTCCTCCTCCTGATCACCCCCCCACCCCCGATCTCCCCCCCCCCCCATTCTACCAGCCCCCCCCCCCTTCCCCGATCTCCCCGCCAGGTCTGACCATGATGGAAATGGCCACATTAAAATCCCCCCCCCCAGCCGTGTAGCTCCGCGAGTAACAGGCTGACCAAACAAATAAAGGCTGACAGACAAACGGGGTCAACCAGAAGCACAATATTATGTTTAAGTCAGAACAGGTGAGGTCACTTTAGCTGGCACGGTATCTGGGGAGGGCCCCAGCACTGCAGCAATCGCAAATTTGTCTCACTGAGCAGGACAGCAAGATTGTTTCACTGACCTCCGCAATCAACAGCTAAAACACATGGCAGTCTGCACCTCCAATGTCCACCCACTTTGTGTGTGTTGCTATTGGATGTCCTATTAACTTGGTTCCAGTCTAGTCACCAGTTTTAATCAGCTCCCTTCTCATGTCGGTCAACACCTTGCAAATCCCATCCTGTGTCTCTCTTCATGTCTGATTATGGAGAGCATGTTACTGATGCTGTCATGTATGTAACCTTCATGTAGCTGTAACCTTCATGTAACAACACTGCATACTGTATACACCTAAGAAATGCACACCTTGACCACAGGGGGTGAACTTGTGGGAGACACTCCTCACCTGGTCATCCAGGTATATAAAGGGAGGTTCCACGCATGGTCACCACTTCTTGGTCCTGTGAATAAAGGTTCAGGTCACAGAGTGACCTTGTCTGCAGAATGTGCTTCATGTAAATTTATAGTAGTGTGTAAGGACACTACATTTGGCAACGAGAAACGGGAATCAACGACTCACGAGAATGGCTACCGGTAGTACTGTGTTGGTGAGGACTGGGACGATTTCATTGAGAGGCTCCAGCAGAGCTTTGTCATGAAGGACTGGCTGGGAGATGCAGCGGCTGACAAGCGAAGGGCGCATCTACTGACCAGCTGTGGACATAAGACGTGCGCACTGATGAAAGACCTGCTCGCACCCGAGAAGCCGGTGGACAAAACCTTTGAAGAGCTCAGCACTCTGATCGGTGAGCACCTCAAACCGGCGAGCAGTATACACATGGCCCGACACCAATTCTATACACACCGACGTCGGGAAGGACAGAGCTTACTGGACTTCATTGCGGACCTGCGGCGCTTGGCCAGCCTCTGTAAGTTCACAGACGGCTGCAGGGGGGAGATGTTAAGGGATTTCTTCATTGAGTGCATTGGTCATGCCGGGATTTTCAGAAAGCTAATTGAGACCAAGGACTTGACCTTGGAAGCGACGGCGTTGATGGCTCAGACCTTCATGGCAGGGGAGGAGGAAACCAAGATAATATATGCGCGCAACTCTGCTTCCAACATGGCGATGGATCAGGGAGTTAACATTGTAAATGCGGCTCAGAACCCCGCAGGCAGGCAAGGGCAATTTGACACCACCCAGGCAGCAACAGACTCTAGAGTGGGTCCTCAGAAGAGACAATGGCAGGTTGAACGGACATTTACACCAAGACAGTGGACAATGCGTCCCGGGATGGGGCCATTGACACCCACTAACAGATTGCTCAAGAGTAATCAAAGAGACAATCAGAGAGGAATGCCTGGTAACAGCTCTTTTGTTCACAACAATCTCAGCTCATGCTGGAGGTGCGGGGGCAGACATGCTGCAAAAACCTGTAGGTTTCAACAATTTATCTGTAGAAATTGTAACTTCAGCGGACATTTAGCCAGAATGTGCAGGAAGCCCACAATGAGGCTAATTTATGAGGCAGATGAACCAGAAGAGGGGTCTGCAAAGCAGGTTAATGTTTGGGACAAAGCAATGGACACTGAAGTTCAGCGGGTTCATGTGATAAACATCCACAGCTCATATACCAAAACACCACCTATGATGATGAAAGTCCTATTAAACGGCATCCCGGTACGCATGGAGCTAGACACAGGGGCCAGCCAGGTCACTTATGAGTGTCCAACAATTCGAGAAACTATGGCCACTCAGAGCTAGCAGACTAGAATGCATTGACACACAATTATGGACGTACACCAAAGAGATCATCCCAGTGCTAGGCAGTGCAATGTTGGTGGTCACACATAATGGATCAGAGAACCGGCTGCCACTCTGGATTGTCCCGGGAAATGGTCCCGCGCTTTTGGGGAGGAGCTGGCTAGCCGAGATGAACTGGAAATGGGGGGATGAGCAAACCATTTCATCTGTGGAGCAAAGTTCATGCTCACAGGTCCTACAGAAATTTGAGTCACTATTTCAACCTGGTGTCGGGACTTTCAAAGGTACCAAAGTAGTGATACGTATCACCCCGAACGCCAGACCAGTGCACCACAAAGCCAGAGCGGGAGATGCGGGACAACATTGAGAGTGAGTTGGACAGGTTGATAAGAGAGGGCATAATTTCGCCTGTTGAATTCAGCGACTGGACAAGCCCCATCGTCCCTGTCCTAAAAACGGATGGCTCGGTCAGGATCTGTGGCGACTACAAAGCCACTATCAACCGAGTGTCACTACACTTCCACTTCCGAGAGCGGAGGATCTTTTTGCCACGCTGGCAGGTGGCAAGCTGTTCACCAAGTTGGACCTCACTTCAGCCTACATGACCCAGGAACTGGCTGAAGAATCCAAGCTACTAACCACCATCACAAGGGGCTGTTTGTCTACAACAGGTGTCCGTTTGGCATTCGATCAGCGGCCGCTATTTTTCAAAGGAACATGGAAAGCCTGCTCAAATCCATCCCTGGAACAATCGTATTTCAGGACGACATCCTTATCACGGGTCGAGACACCGAAGAACACCTCCACAACCTGGAGAAGGTGCTTCGCCAACTGGACTAGGTAGGCCTGCAACTAAAGAAGTCCAAGTGTGTGTTTTTGGCCCCAGAGGTCGAGTTTTTGGGCAGGAGGGTTGCCGCAGACAGGATCCGGCCTACCGAATCCAAAACGGAGGCAATTCGTCGTGCACCCAGGCCCGGCAACACATCGGAGTTGCGTTCATTTCTGGGACTCTTGAACTATTTCGGGAACTTTCTGCCAAACTTAAGCACATTGTTGGAGCCGCTACATGTGCTCCTGCAATTGGTTTTGGGGGGACTGTCAGGAACGGACTTTCAATCGGGCACGGAACCTGCTTTGTTCTAATAAGCTGTTGACCCTGTACAACTCCTGTAAGAAATTGGTTTTGACATGTGATGCATCATCCTATAGGGTTGGGTGCGTGTTGCAGCAATGATGAGGGCCAACTCCATCCTGTGGCTTATGCCTCCAGGTCGCTCTCCTAAGCAGAAAGGGGATATGGGATGGTTAAAAAGGAAGCACTCGCATGTGTCTAGGGGTGAAAAAGATGCACCAGTACCTTTTTGGCAGAAGGTTCGAGTTAGAAACGGATCACAAGCTGTTAACATCCCTGTTGTCAGACAGCAAAGCTGTCAATGCCAATGCGTCAGCTCGCATACAGCGATGGGCTCTCACGCTGGCTGCGTATGACTACACCATACGGCACCGGCTAGGCACCGAAAATTGCGCTGACGCGTTCAGCAGGCTTCCACTGGCGACCACTGAGAGGGCATCGGATCAAAGCGCTGAGATGGTCATGGCTGTTGATGCCTTTGACAGCGCAGGCTCCCCCATCACAGCCCGCTAGATCAAAATCAGGACCAACAGAGATCCCCTCCTTTCCTTGATTAAGAAATGTATCCTGACAGAGGATTGGGCGCCCGCACACGGAGCATGCCCCGAGGAGGTCAGACCGTTTCACAGACGGATGGATGAGCTCTCCATCCAAGCCGACTGCCTACTATGGGGCAGCTGGGTAGTCATGCCCCAGAACGGAAGGGAAGCTTTCATCAGGGAACTCCACTGCGAGCACCCAGGCATCGTGGTAATGAAGGCCATTGCCCGGTCACATGTATGGTGGCCGGGAATTGACTCAGACCTGGAACACTGTTCGCAGGTGCACGACGTGTGCCCAGCTGGGTAATGCCCCCAGGGAGGCCCCACTCAACCTGTGGCCCTGTTCCACCAGGCCATGATCACGTATTCTCGTAGACTATGCGGGCCCGTTCATGGGAAAAATGATTGTTGTTGATGCATACTCGAAATGGATCGAGTGCATCATATTGAATTCGTGCATGACATCCACCACCATGGAGAGTCTGTGTACGGTCTTTGCGACCCACAGCGTGCCGGACATCCTGGTTAGCGACAACGGCCCGTGTTTCACTAGAATTCCGGGAGTTCATGTCGGGTAATGGCATCAAACATGTCAGGACAGCACCGTTCAAGTTGGCTTCCGATGGCCAGGCAGAATGTGTGGTCCAAATCATAAAACAGGGTATGCTCTGGATTCAAGGACCCTCCCTTCAATGCCGCCTATCGCGCCTCCTGCTGGCCTATAGGTCCCGACCGCATTCGCTCAAAGGAGTCCCGCTCGCGGAACTACTCATAAAATGTACACTTAAAACTCGGCTGTCCCTCATTCATCCAATCCTGTTAGACATTGTTGAGGGCAAGCCCCAAAATGAGTGCCATGACCGTAACTCAAAGGGGAGATGAATAGAAATCGATGACCCTTTATTTGTTCTTAATCATGCTTTGGGGCCCAAGTGGCTTGAGAGTACTGTAATTGGCAAAGAGGGGAATAGGGTCATAGTGGTCAGACTTAACAATGGACAGATATGCCGCAAGCATCTGGACCAAGTAAAAAAAAAGGTTCAGCATGGAATGGTCACAGAGGAACCTAAGGAAGTGAGAGGCTGCCCACACCAACACCAGTGATAGAGCAACAAGAACATTCAGCAGCATGCACAGTCCCCACGGCCAGCCCAGACAAGCCGGAATCACCACAGGTGACAGAGACATATGCCAAGGCTCAACAACCAGAGCCCCAACTGCGGCGCTCCATGAGAGAGCGTCGACCGCCTGAAAGACTTAATCTTTGACCCCATAAGACGTTGAGGGGGAGGTGATGTCATGTATGTAACCTTCATGTAACTGTAACCTTCATGTCGCAACACTGCATACTGTGTACACCTAAGAAATGCACACCTTGACCACAGGGGGTGAACTTGTGGGAAACACTCCTCACCTGGTCATCCAGGTATATAAAGGGAGGTCCCGCGCAGAGTCATCACTTCTTGGTCCTGTGAATAAAGGTTCAGGTCACAGAGTGACCTTGTCTGTAGAATGTGCCTCGTGTGAATTTATAGTAGTGTGTAAGGTCTCCAGTGAATACTTGGGGGAAGCAATTATTGAGCAGGTCCATTATTTTATATTCCTCCTCAGTAAGCATCCTTTAGGTTTGCCACGTATCGGTGAAGAGTGGTCCAAGGCTTTCCACCCGCTTCTTCTTCATGATCACAAGGTCCAGCACTAATCCGTATCAAATAACTTGTTGTATGGGCTCAACGCTCTGGAATTCCCTTCCTAAACCTCTTTGCCTCTCCAGCTTTCTCTCCTTCTTTAAGACTCTATTTAAAACCTACCTCTTTGACCAAGCTGTTCTAATACCTCCTCCTTTGGCTCAGTGTCAGTCTTTGTCTGCTTACGCTCCTTGTGACGTTTAAGTATGTTAAAGGCGCTAAATAAATGCAAGTTGTTGTTGTTGTGAAGTGGTATGAACTTTCTATCCGCAGCCTTGCAGTGACAGTTATCTGGCTTTGTTCACAGGGTTTAAGGACACGGGAGCGTTCTGGAGATCCTGGTATGCTTCGCCAACATTTGCGGAGGAGCTTGAAACAATCTACGACCAGCTCAAACCGCTCTACCTTAATCTTCACGCCTTTGTAAGAAGAAAGTTATATGAGAGATACGGACACAAATTCATCAATCTGAAAGGACCTATACCAGCACATCTATTGGGTAATTACTGTCACCTGAGAAGACCCATTCTTTTCGAATGAAACAATTAAAATTAATTGGCGGTAGACTTAAGTACTTGGCATGGGTGTGTATTAGTTCCAAACAGATTGTGGATCGCTCTGGTTGATTGTAGGGTTGGACACCCAGGATTGTCCTGGATTCTCCAGGGATTTAAGGTTATGATCCCAGACCTTGTTGCAAGCAACCAGGGAGAAACCTACTGGCAATGGGGAGAGAAAGGCCATTTGACTAAAAGTCAAGAACTATCCAATCGGGTTACAAAGAGTCTGTTCGCTGTGCAATTGGCAAGGGAAGGAGATGCGCTATACGGATGACTATCTCAGGCAACCAATGGTGGGAGTGTGGTGGCAGGACATTTGAAGGCGGGTGCTGAACCTCCCGGAATATGTCCAGCCAAAGTTGGCCACTCTCGTTGATTGCAGTCGGCGGTGGATCGATTGGGTTTTTTTATTTTGCTGTCTTGAGGCTCCCGGCTCTGCCCATCTGCTGCTGAAACCCTCATTCATGCTTTTGTTACCTCCAGACATGACTATTCCTAACTCGCACCTGCCCACTCATCACCCCTGTGCCCACTGACCGACATTGGCTCTTGGTCTCCGAATACCTTGATTTTAAAAGTCTCACCCTTGTGTTCAAACCCCTCCATGGCTTCACCCCTCCCTACCTCTGTAACCTCCTTGAGCCCTAAAACCCCCCCGAAGACTCTGTGTTTCCCCACTTGGGCATTATCCACTTCCTTCACCCCAGTCTTGGCCACCATGCCTTTAGCCATCTAGGCCCCAATATCTGGAATTCGCTTCTCAAATCTCTCCACCTCTTTGCCTCTCTTTCCTCCTTTAAGACGCTCCTTAAAGTTTACTTCTGTGACCAAGCCTGTCCTAATGTCTCCTTCTTTGTCTCAATGTCAAACTTTGTCTGATAACACTCTTGTGAAGTGCCTTGGTAAGTTTTACGATGCTAAAGATGCTATATCAATGCATGTAGTTGTTGTTGTTGTTGCAGACGGAGAAGTCTGGTCTTGATCCGATATTTCTCCTCCATTTAGGTAACATGTGGGCCCAGCAATGGAACAACATCTATGACATGATGATCCCGTTCCCAGACAAAGGCAATATAGATGTTACTGATACCATGGTTGCAAAGGTGAGTTGATTGCCTTGTACTCTTCTACATTCCAGCGATGTTGGGGCAATTCAACCTCAGCACTTCCAATCAGGAATCTCTCACACAGAACCATGGCTGATCCACTCTCTTCAAAGGTCATTACACAACAGACAAATGCACCAATGCAATAGAATTTTTCGAGCATAATTCTATGGGACATTAAAGAGCTGAGACTAAGGGTAAACGTAAGTGTTTTTGAGCAGCATCGCAGTAGCTGAACTGTGTTATATATCAAGAACTCTATCACTTTATCTGTAATATATTACCAGGTAATATATCCTTGTATCTATCTATAATATATGTCAGGTAAATTATCTATAATATATCAAACAGGTACTGTCAGTATCTATAAAATGTTTGTCATCCGTATAGCGCATCTCCTTCCCTTGCCAATTGCACAGCGAACAGACTCTTTGTAACCCGATTGGATAGTTCTTGACTTTTAGTCAAATGGCCTTTCTCTCCCCACGGCTGTCTCTATCCCTGCCTCTGAAATGAACTTCCCCTCATTGGGCTTGTTAAGCCCGCCCAGCGCCTGTCCCGGCCAATTAGAGGAAGCAGGTCTGATGACGTCATTTGATGACTCGTCATCAGCCGGTTTCCTTAAAGGGACCATGACCACTTGGCAGTTGTGCTGTCAGTGTTCTACAGCATTGAGCTGCTGCAAACGCTGACACACACTGCACAGAGGTGCATGGCTGCACCCAGGCTCTCCTTATGGAGGGAGTCACAGCACGCAGGGAGAGCCCACAGCCTGGTTGCACATTGCACAGGAGGCAACAAGAAGGGATGTGGTCAGGAGGACCTGTTTGCAGTGCCACAAACCTTTCAATGATCTCAGTAGATCACCAAACGTTAGTACAAAGTCACACTCAACCTCATCCTGCTGTGTCTCTCATCACATCCCCATCACTCTGCCTTCCCTACCCTACTCCTACACATCCTTACTCACACCAACTTACCTTGAACCTCCACCCATCCCTCTCTATCTACATTATCACATCCCCATCTCACTAGCCACCCCTCACCCTAGCCCTAGTGCAACCATATCAACTAACAACACACAAGTATAGTATGGGTCTTTTATGCAATGTTCATGTAACGTTTCTGTTAATGTGGTGTCAAACATTGAAACCATTATTTTCAATACTTTATGTTCTTGGTCAGATTCATGGGCA
Organism: Pristiophorus japonicus; assembly: GCF_044704955.1. NCBI lineage: Eukaryota > Metazoa > Chordata > Chondrichthyes > Pristiophoridae > Pristiophorus > Pristiophorus japonicus. The sequence continues at coordinate 53,522,942 of NC_091997.1, forward strand.
CCTTTGGCAGTGCCTTAGTGAGTTGCAGTGATTGGTGAAAGATGACTGTACACCCTGCAATGGTGATGAGTGTAAAAGGAATGGCTTGTGCATTGTAGGGATGCTTTATGGAGCTAGAGTGGGGAGGAGCCAACCTGGCGCATCATGTGACAGTCAGTGTGTACAACATCAAGTGAAGTAAATGTGGCCATGGTGAGGCCTCCCTGGCCTCCTGGGCAGCAATGTGATTCTGTTTATATTGGAAAGTCTATTGCTCCATGAAACAAAGAAGTTCGACTGTTAATCCTTTAACTCTGAACAATGTCCAACATATACTAGGTACAGCAGCCCTGTACCTGGAATACATTAATCAACATTCTGTGGCATTGCACACAGGAATTATGGCCATGTAACATGTTCAACACTTTTGACTCAATCACTGGGAATTTCCTTTGTGGTTCTTTGATGGAGGAGCGATGGAAAGCACAACGAAACACACGCAAAGGGCTTCCACCAAAATTACAGCAGCCAGTTGGGAGAACCACCAAGGAAATTCCCGGGGAATGTTCCCAAAAGAGTTTGGTGCCCTAAACTAATCGACAACATTAATGGAATGGATATACACATTAATGGAATGTACTAGAACATTTTAATGAGAATAATGAGAGTAAAACCTTGCAAGAGGGAAATTTAATCTACAGAAACCCAACACAAAGTCACCTGCATCACACCTCACTAAAGTTCATGTATTACAGCACAGTTAAATGGGCACCAAACAATTAATAAATTCAATGGCACAGTGGGCACTACTGAATCAATACATTCAGAGGGAATTGGCACCAGAAAATTAATAACTTAAAACATAAAAAAGTACCTCATTACAACTTTGGTCTAAACAGGGACAAATGAGCTGAATTCCAGAGGTGAGGTGAGAGTGACTGCCCTTGACATCATGGCAGCATTTGACCGAGTGTGGCATCAAGGAGCCCCAGTAAAACTGAAGTGAATGGGAATCAGGGGGAAAACTTTCCACTGGCTGGAGTCATACTGAGCACAAAGGAAGATTGTTGTGGTTGTTGGAGGTCAATCATCACAGCCCCAGGACATCATTGCAGGAGTTCCTCAGGGCAGTGTCCTAGGCCCAACCATCTTCAGCTGGTTCACCAATGACCTTCCCTCCATCATAAGGTCAGAAGTGGGGATGTTCACTGAAGACGGCACAGTGTTCAGTGTCATTCGCAACTCCTCAGATAATGGAGCAGTCCATGCCCGCTTGCAGCAAGACCTGGACAACATTCAGGCTTGCGCAGATAAGTGGCAAGTAACATTCGCACCACACAAGTGCCAGGCAATGACTATCTCCAATAAGCATGCATGTAACCACCTCCCCTTGATATTCAATGACAATATCATCGCCAAATCCCCCACCATCAGCATCCTGGGGATCACCATTGACCAGAAACTTAACTGGACCAGCCACATAAATACTGTGGCAACAAGAGCAGGTCAGAAGCTGGGTATTCTGCGGCGAGTGTCTCACCTCCTGACTCCTAAAGCCTTTCCAGCATCTACAAGGCACAAGTCAGGAGTGTGATGGAATACTCTCCACTTACCTGGATGAGTGCAGCTCCAACAACACTCAAGAAGCTCAACACCATCCAGGAAAAAGCGCCCGCTTGATTGGCACCCCATCCACCACCTTCAACATTCACTCCCTCCACCACCGGCGCACTGTAGCTGCAGTGTGTACCATCTAAAAGATGCACTGCAGCAACTCGCCAAGGCTTCTTCGGCAGCACCTCCCAAACCCGCGACCTCTACCACCTAGAAGGACAAGGGCAGCAGGTGCATGGGAACACCATCACCTCCACATTCCCCTCCGAGTTACACACCATCCTGACTTGGAAATATATCACCGTTCCTTCATCGTCACTGAGTCACAATCCTGGAACTCCCTCCCTAACAGCACTGTGGGAGCACCTTCACAACATGGACTGCAGCGGTTCAAGAAGGCGGCTCACCACCACCTTCTCAAGGGGCAATTAGGGACGGGCAATAAATGCCGGCCTTGCCAGCAACGCCCACATCCCGTGAATGAATTAAAAAAAAAACAAATCTATGAAGAAACGGGTTGCAATGAATTAATAAATGAATAGATTAACAGGCTTACCAACAAGTAAACAATTAATGAAGCGGTGGGCACACAGGGAATGATAAATTCATAGAGCAGCAGGCATACCAACAAAATGAATTATTAAATGGAGCAGTGGGAGCCAGTGAATTAATAACTCCATCAATCAGTACGTCAATAAATAAATTAGTGAAGCAACAGCGAGAAGATTTTAAGTATTTAATGAAGGAGTGAGCACCAGAGAATAAATACATTTTGGGCGCATCAGGTCCAGTGAATTAATAAATTCATAGAGTCACACACACTGGAAAATCAATGAACGGAGCAGTGGGCACAGCAAGGAATGACAAAATCAAAGGAGCAACCGTCACCAGCCCATTCATTAATGACTGGAACAGCAGAGAAAGCAATAAAGTAATGGAGCAGTGTCACCAGTGAAGTTACATCTCCGAAATACTTGCCACATTTCACCGAGTTTAATGGCGTGCTTTTTAAAGTGTTACGACTGTCAGGGTAAGTTTAAACAAAAAACAAAAAGGCTGTTTCATCTAAAGGGAGTGAGAGATTTGGCTTGGATTGGGGTCAGAATATATTCAGGTCAGGGTTGAATGAAAGTCGGGGTCAGCAGTCACACTGTGAGGCATAAGTCCTGAAGGATCATGGGTGGCACATGTTGTGGGTTGTCTCTGTATTTGGCATGCCCCGCGGTCCTGTGCCGGCTGCCCTGTGCTGGCTGCCCTGGCTACCGACACCTCACTGCTGTTCTCCTGCAATATTTTACAGAAATGGAACACCACGCACATGTTCAAAGTCTCCGAGGAATTCTTCACCTCCCTGGGGCTCCTCAAGATGCCACCGGAATTTTGGGAATACTCGATGCTTGAGAAGCCCAAGGACGGAAGGGAGGTCGTGTGTCACGCATCAGCCTGGGACTTCTACAACCGCAAGGATTTCAGGTTGGTTCTCGGCTCATAGAAGGTGAAGATTAGCAAAAGGAATCGGAACTTAGGATTTGCAAGACCAAGGACCATTTTGTGCGCTCTCTACGGTCTCGGGTAGTTGTATGATGCAATGCTAATGGAGTTGTTGGATGTCAACCTGGGCTCAGTGCTCTCGCCTCTGAGGCAGAGGATTATGGGTTCACGTCCCATTCCAGATGCCTGAATGCATAACCTAGGTTAGCATTTCCGTGCAGTACTGAGTGCTGCACTGTCGGAGGTGTGGTCTCTTGAATGAGATCTTAAGCCAAATGTCTGCCCTTTCAGCTGGATGTAATAGATGCCACAGCACCACTTGAAGAAGAGCAGGGGAGTTCTCCCAATGTCCTGGCCAGCATTTATCCCTCAACCAAAACACCACAAAGCAGAATATGTGGTGATTTGTTTTGCTGCTGTTGGTGGGATCTTGCTTTGTGCAAATCGGCTGCCTCATTTCCTACATTGTAACAGTGACTGGCTTCAAAAGTAACGCATTGATTGTCAAGCACATTGGGACATCCTGAAAGGGTTTATATAAATGGGTCTTTGTGTTCATGGGATGCTAGTCACAGGTTCTTTGCTGCGCATTGGTTTGTTCTGGAGGTGATGCAGTCCCACAGGTAAGGTGTTGGACCCGACTGCGCCAGGCTACTTTAACCGTCTCTTCCCCTCCTTCCGACTTTCCAGAATCAAACAGTGTACGACGGTGACCATGGAGCAGCTCTTCACAGTGCACCATGAGATGGGCCACGTGGAGTACTACCTTCAGTACAAGGACCAGCCAGTCACCTTCAGGAGCGGAGCCAACCCGGGCTTCCACGAAGCCATTGGAGACGTGATGGCACTCTCGGTCTCCACACCCACACATTTGAACAAAATCGGACTCCTGGATAATGTCACGAATGATGCGGGTAAGGGGAACCCTGACGCAACAGAAAGATGAGTGGCAGATCAGGCTCGGGCTTAAGTGTGATGAAAGAAGATTCAATAGTAACTTTCAAAAGGGAATTGGATACGTACTCGTAAACAACAACAACTTGTATTTATATAGCGCCTTTAACGTAGTTAAAAATTTGACACCAAGCCATATAAGTAGAGATTAGCGCAGCCGACCAAAAGTTTGTTCAAAGAGGTAGATTTTAAGGAGCGTAGAGAGGCAGCGAGGTTTAGGGAGGGAGTTCCAGAGCTTGGGGCCAGGCAACAGAAGGCACGGCCACCGATGGTGGAGGGATGCTCAGGAGGGCAGAGTTAGAGGAGCAGGGGGGTTGTGGGGCTGGAGGAGATTACAGAGACAGGGAGGGGCGAGGCCATGGAGGGATTTGTAAACAAGGATGAGAAAATAAGGAAGAAAAGCACTTGCAGGGCTATGGGGGGAAAGTAGGCAAGTGAGACTAATTGGAGCTCTTTTGAGTGGCTTTGCAACTCTGTAAAGTAAAGTAGATCGGGGGAAACTGACAGGAGGGTCGGTGACCAGAGAGCACAGGTTTAAGATCATTGGCAAAAGAACCGGAGGGGGAGAAGAGGAGAATTTTTAAATAGTGAGTTGTTCTGATCTGGAATGCGCTGCCTGAAAGGGCGGTGGAAGAAGATTCAATAGCAACTGTCAAAGTGGAAATTGGATAAATACTTGAAAATAAAGAATTTGCAGGGCTATGGGGGAAAAGCGGGGGAATGGATAATTGGATGGCTCTACCAAAGAGCCGGCACGGACACGAAAGGCCCAAGGGGCTCCTTCTGTGCTGCAGGATTTCACGATTTTAGGAACGGTTTGCATTTCTGCGGCACGGGGAAGGTATTTTTATTGAAGGGCCGAAGCGGAAAAGCAACAGCCATTCAAAGAGGGACAATCCCGTAATTGGGAAAAGTCAGAGAGAGGACAAGGTAATGCGAGATGTCACTGTGAGGCGATGCCAAGGTTGGGTTTTAAAAGGCTGCAGATAGAATCTGCCAGCAACATATCATTAAGCTTCTGACGTAAGGCCTTGGTTGCAGGCGTGTTGTGGAGTTACCCTCAGACAGGCGATGTGCCATTTAACTCTGCTCAACACACTCAGGCTGACTCGCTCCTGAACTTTCAGTTCATTATCTTTTCTTTAGATTATATTTTACAACGTTAGACCAATTTGAGTGATTTATTGCCTGGCCTGTAATCGGAGAGTAGCTATAAGATACTTATTGTGTTCCTAACACAGATGAGGCTGCACACGTGGAGGTTAAAGACCTCAGTCTTTAATAAGACACTCCAGAGTGAGGAACAGGCCTTAGGGGCCGGCTTATATACATGGATGCTGGGATGCTGGGATCCCTTGGGACTTCAGGGGATGAGCTCCCTGGTGGCGGAACATGGGAGTGCATGCTTTACAGATACACAACATCACTCCCCCCCCAAAGTCAAAGTGAAAACTATTTACAAGGTGAGGCGGTCGGGAGCCTTTCTTTCCCTGGTGGACCACCTCGGTACAAATGTCTATTCTGGTGTGTTGGCTGTGCCCTCGCTGGGCTGGTGTGTTGTTGGCCCTGCAGGGCTGCTAGGTGAGCCTGGCCTTGCTGGGCTCTTGGGCGCGATGGGTTCAATTTCCTGGTCCGGCGTGGTGTCGTTGATCCTTTTGGTGTGTGTTGTGGGCTTGAAAAAGGTGGTGCCTACTGTGGGTTGTTCAGGGCAGTCTGTGAACCGCAGTCTCGTTTGGTCCAAGTGCTTTCTGCAAATTTGTCCATTGTCTAGTTTGACTACAAACACCCTATTCCCTTCTTTAGCTATCACCGTGCCCGCGATCCACTTGGGACCATGTTTAGCACATTCAGATCAATTTCCTGTGACACAGTGGCGCGACCATCGTTTACATTTTGTTGCTGCCGCCTGCTCTCTACCTGATCATGCAGGTTGGGGTGAACCAGCGAGAGTCTGGTTTTAAGTGTCCTTTTCATGAGTAGCTCAGCCGGGGGCACCCCTGTGAGCAAGTGGGGTCTCGAGCGGTAGCTGAGCAGTACTCGAGACAGGCGGCTTTGGAGTGAGCCTTCTGTGACTCGTTTAAGGCTCTGTTTGATGGTTTGTACTGCCCGCTCTGCCTGCCTATTGGAGGCTGGTTTAAACGGGGCCAAGGTGACATGTTTGATCCCATTGCGGGTCATGAATTCTTTAAATTTGGCACTGGTGAAACATGGCTCGTTGTCACTGACTAGTATGTCAGGCAGGCCGTGGGTGGCAAACATGGCCCTTAGGCTTTCAATGGTGGCAGTGACGGTGCTTCCCGACATTATTTCACATTCAATCCATTTTGAAAAAGCATCCACCACCACCAGGAACATTTTACCGAGAAACGGGCCCGCATAGTCGACATGGATCCTCGACCATGGTCTGGAGGGCCAGGACCACAAACTTAGTGGTGCCTCTCTGGGTGCGTTGCTCAACTGAGCACACATGCTGCATTGCTGTGCACAGCACTCTAAGTCAGAGTTGATACCGGGCCACCACATGTGGGATCTGGCTATTATTTTCATCATTACTATACCCGGGTGTGTGCTGTGGAGATCCGAGATGAAGGTCTCCCTGCCCTTTTTTGTGCGGTTACCCCACAACAGGCAGTCTGCCTCAATTGACAGCTCGTCCTTTCGCCGCTGGAACGGCTTGATTGACTCTTGCATTTCAACGGGGATGCTGGCCCAGCTCCCATGCAGTACACAGGTTTTACTAGGGACAGTAGAGGATCTTGGCTGGTCCAAGTCCTAATCTGGCGGGCTGTGACAGGTGATTTATCATTTTCAAACGCTTCCATGACCATCAACAAGTCTGCGGGCTGCACCACCATCAAGAAGTTTGCAGTCTGCGCCATTTCCACCCCTGTGGTGGGCAATGGTAGCCGACTGAGAGCATCCGCACAGTTCTCGGTGCCTGGCCTGTGGCGGATGGTATAGTTATACGCTGATAGCGCGAGTGCCCACCTTTGTATGCAGGCTGAGGCATTAGTATTTATCCCCTTGTTTTCAGCGAACAGGGATGTGAGGGACTTGTGATCGGTTTCCAGCTCAAATTTGAGGCCAAACAGGTACTTTACCTCGAACACACACGCTAATGCCTTTTTCTCAATCATGCTGTAGGCTCTCTCGGCCTTGGGCAAGCTCCTGGAAGCATAGGCGACAGGTTGCAACTTCCCTGCAATGTTAGCTTGTTGTAATACACACCCGACTCCGTATGACGACACGTCACATGCTAGCACAAGTCTTTTACACGGGTTATACAATACAAGCAGCTTGTTGGAGCATAAAATGTTTCTGGCTTTCTCAAAAGCAATTATTTGTTTTTTTCCTCATACCCAGTTCTCACCTTTGTGCAATAACACACGTAGGGGCTCTAAAAGGGTGCTTGACCCCGGTAGGAAGTTACCAAAATAGTTGAGGAGTCCCAGGAACGACCGCAGCTCCGTGACGTTCTGTGGCCTGGGTGCATTCCTGATATCCTCTGTCTTGGCGTCTGTAGGCCGAATGCCATCCGCCGTGATCTTTCTCCCCAAAAACTCCACTTCTGTTGCCATGAAGACGCATTTCGACCTCTTCAGCCGTAGCCCTATGCGATTCAGTCGCTGGAGGACCTCCTCCAGGTTTTTTGGTGCTCGCCGGTGTCCCGACCCGTGACCAATATGTCGTCCTAAAAGACCACCGTGCATGGTACCGACTTGAGTAGGCTCTCCATGTTTCTCTGGAAGATCGTTGCAGCCAACCAAATTCCAAACGGGCATCTGTTGTAGATGAACAGTCCCTTATGCGTGTTGATGCAGGTGAGCCCCTTCGAAGAGTCCTCCAGCTCCTGCGTCATGTAGGCCGAAGTCAGGTCGAGCTTGGTGTGCACGTCTTGCTTCCTGCCAGCGTCGCAAATTGGTCGTCTGCCTTAGGTAGCGGGTATTGGTCCTGTAGCGAGAAACGATTAATAGTTACTTTATAATCGCCGCAAATCCTGACCGCGCCATCACTTTTGAGTACTGGAACAATCGGGCTGGCCCACTCACTGAATTCACTGGGGAGATGATACCCTCGCGTTGCAGCCTGTCCAGCTCGATTTGCAGTCTCTCCCTCATCATGTGAGATACTGCTCGCGCCTTGTGGTGAATGGGTCGTGCCTCTGGGACCAAGTGTATCCGCACCTTCGCTCCAGAAAAGTTTCCAATGCCTGGCTCGAAAAGGGAAGGAAATTTGTTAAGAACCTGGGTACATGAGGCCTCATCGACATGTGATAGCGCTCAGATGTCATCCCAGTTCCAGCGGATTTTGCCCAGCCAGCTCCTTCCAAGCAGTGTGGGGCCATTGCCCGCGACAATCTAGAGTGGCAGTTCGTGCACCGTGCCCTCGTAGGTGACCTTGACCATGGCGCTGCCCAGGACAGTGATGAGCTCTTTGGTGTACGTTCTCAGTTTCGTGTGGATGGGGCTCAGGGCTGGTCTGAATGCTTTGTTGCACCACAGTCTCTCAAACATCTTTTTACTCATGATGGATTGGCTAGCGCCAGTGTCCAGTTCCATGGCTACGGGTAAGCCATTCAATTTTACGTTTAGCATTATAGGTGGACATTTCATCGAAAATGTGTGCATCTGCCTCCTCTCTCTGAGGCTCGAAATTGCTTTGATGGACCGATCTTCCTCTGCCATGTGGTGGTTAGCAGGTTTTGCAGAACTTGCAGCTCGTTTGCAAGCTCGTTGGAGGTGCCCAATTTTTCCACAGCTCTTGCAAATATAGCCTTTGAAGCGGCATGAATAGTCTGAATGGAAGCCTCCACAATGCCAACAAGGTGTGAATTGCCTTGCATTCATCCTTTGTTGGGGACTCTGAGTCATCTGGGTCACATGAGGCCTGCTGGCAGTTGCAGACTCGTGGGTTCTGCCCTGTACATTTCTGCTCGCAAACACGGTTCCAGTTAATTTATGAACATTGCTAACACTTGTGTGCTGAGAGATTTGTTTGTTATTATCACTGGTGGACATAAACGCCTGTGCTATCACAATGGCCTTACTGAGGGTCGGTGTCTCTACAGTCAAAAGTTTTCGTAGGATGGTCTCGTGGCCGATGCCCAGTACAAAAAAGTCTCTGAGCATTTGCTCCAGGTAGCCATCAAACTCACATTGTCCTGTAAGTCGCCTTAGCTCGGCGACATAGCTCGCCACTTCCTGACCTTCAGATCGCTGGCATGTGTAGAACCGATACCTTGCCATCAGCACGCTCTCCCTCGGGTTAAGATGCTCCCGAACCAGTGTACACAGCTCCTCATACGACTTATCTGTGAGTTTCACCGGAGCCAGAAGATTCTTTATGAGGCTGTAGGTCGGTGCCCCGCAGACCATGAGGAGGACCGCTCTCCTTTTTGCAGCGCTTCTTTTTCCGTCCAGCTCATTGGCTACAAAGTACTGGTCTAGCCGTTCGACATAGGCTTCCCAGTCCTCACCCTCCGAGAACTTCTCCAGGATGCCCACAGTTTACTGCATCTTTGCGTTGGATTCGTATACTCGTCGCCAGCTATTGTGTTCCTAACACAGATGAGGCTGCACACAGGGAGGTTAAAGTAACAGTGACCTCAGTCTTTAATAAGACACTCCAGAGTGAGGAACAGGCCTTCGGGCTGGCTTATATACAGTGCTCCCAAGGGATGCTGAGATCCCTTGGGACTTCAGGGGATGAGCTCCCTGGTGGCAGAACATGGGAATGCATGCTTTACAGATACACAACATGTTCTTTCACTCCCAGGTTCAAGGACTGTAAGAATTTATAAGATAAAGGAGGAATTTTTAGTGACAGGACAAGGTCATTGTGCTGAATGACCCCCATCGCTTTCTGTAGGCCCCAACCCCACCAACTTGTCTGCCCACCCTATCCCATCTCTCCCCACAAACTCTTCAGTGACTTTCCACAGTAACTGATTCTACTTCTCTACATCTAAACTTTCACCTGATTTCTTTTCTCACTCCAAAGGGCCGATTTTCCTCTTGGGAGAGTAGTCTGCTCAATATATGGGCTTAAGCCATTCCCACCTCCCAGTGGAGTTGCTCCCCCAATGGAACCTTGTGCTGGGACGATGGGGGACGACAACACAGGAGTGTATCTGCCTTTCTAGAACCCCGGCATTGGGGCCCTCTGGCTGGGTGAGTGGGAGGCACGGGGATGAATTTATTTACTTGCTGTCTGCCTCTTTGAGCTTGGGGCTGCTTCCTGGAGCACAGGCCCTCTGGGGTGCGGACCACTCCAGCACCAGCCCCAGTATTGTTGGAATAACCCTCGGTTCAGGAGTCCCATAGTCAGACTGAGAGGGAAGTGAGGGCTGAGGACCCATCCCTCCACCTCCAATTCATCAGCATCCTCACTGCCGTCCACCTTACCCAGTGACAGGGGTTTGGGGAAGCTGTGGGAACCCATCTGTGGAGTAGTGGGGACACAGACCTGGAGCACTGGGTCCACCTGATCCACCTTCACTGTATATTACAACAGTGAATAAACTCCAAAAGTACTTCATTGGCTGTAAAGCGCTTTAAAACATCCAGTGGGTAGCACACTCACCTCTGGGACAGAAAGTTGTGGGTTCAAGTCCCACTCCAGGGACTTCCACACATAAATCTAGGGAGCACTGCACTGTCAAAGATGCCGTCTTTCAGATGAGATGTTAAATCGAGGCCCTGTCTGCTCTCTCAACTGGATGTAAAAGATCCCATAGCACCATTTTGGTGTCCTATCTATTATTTATCCCTCAATCAACATAACAAAAAACAGACTATCTGGGCATTATCACATTGCTGATTGTGGGAGCTTGCTGTGCGCAAATTGGTTGCCGTGTTTCCTACATTACAACAGTGACTACACTTCAAAAGTATTTCATTGGCTGTAAAGTGCTTTGAGATGTCCGGTGGTCATGAAAGGTGCAGTATAAATGCAAGCCTTTCAGTTTCTAGGCACAGTGAAAGAAAGAGAGTTCCCTCTGCACAAAACAAATGTTTAATCAATACCCCTTAGCATTGAGTGCCTCGCCATCGAAAATAGTTTACCCAGTTTATCCAGATTGTTGTTGCTAATCCCCTTCGTTGTCAGGAAAACATCAACTGCACCACCTCATAGTTCCTTCTTTCCCAAAGAGAACAAGTCCTCCAATATTAACCAGCTCTGTCCCTTGTCATCATCATCATAGGCAGTCCCTCGAATCGAGGATAACTTGCTTCCACGCCAAAAAGTTCACAGGTGTTTCAATGAAGGACCTAATATTCCAGGTCCTGGACTACATATTGAAAGATGGAAGGTGCCTGTGCGTGGATTTTTTTAACGTGGGGTGGCCGTTGCACACCAGCCACCACACGGGCTTGACAGAGCTAGGTCTTGGTCCAGTGGCCAGGGTTAACCAAGACGACTGGAGACCAGCTCTGCTGCACGGACCTAGTGCGCACACATATCGCAGTGTGGGCTGGCCCGTGCTGCCCCTGGGCCCTCGCCTCTTCCGGGCCCTGAACGCACACCTCTCCTGGGCCCCAATCACGTCCTTCTACAATCTCTCGCCTCTCCTTCGCCCTGACCTCGCCGCTCCTGCTGTACCTGCCCACGCTCCAATCACCGACCTGGACCTTGGTGACGTCCCTTTTCGCTGCCATTGCTCTCCTGCTCCAGCACGTGCTGCTCCCTGGAGTGGTACGCCACTACACTGCTCCTTCCGCTCCCGGGCCTGCTCAGATGGTGCTCACAGGCCGGGGTCCCTTGTACAATAGACAGGAAAAGTCACCTCCCCAAATGGAGTCTGAGTAACAATGTACAACAAGCACCACAAACTTGGTGCCAGTCCAATGCAAATTCCACTTGCAACCATGCAAAGCTGGAAGTGTAAGTCTGCCTGGAGGTCTCCTAATCTTTATCGACTGATAATTCATTCCTACGAATGAAGAATGGATGTGTATCTTTGTCTGTTTGACAGTCAATAGCAATGCCGTGTCAGCTCTGGTGTGCAACTTGCTCAGGAAGTCCCTTCGACATTTTGTAAATCTCCTGGACCCTACATTGCTACCTTTTGGCAGACAGCTCTACCTGTGTATGTACCCAGGAGCATGCAGGAGCCAAGGATTCTGTTTGGCTGCAAGCACAATTGCACTTACTGGTTTCAATGTAAACACACTCATTGCTTTGCATATGCAACCCAGCACCTCAATCACCTTCACCACGGTTAAGCTTTGCATCGATGGTTCCATAGATTGAACCATGACAACCTGTCCTGATCGAAACACGGCATGAACACATTCCTGTTTTAGTTCCTTACTCCTCGACTAATCATTTACACTGATCCACACTGAACTCAGATAACCCACCTGCTGGCTGAGTTACTTAAATGATCAAAATTCACAATGCCTCATAAATCTACTGCAACACTTTATGAATGAAATATCTTCAATGAGTGCGATCCAGTGGATACCATTTACCGGTGTTTTCAGAAGGATCTGAATAATATGCGGTTGAGAAAGAAAGACTTACATTTATATAGCATCTTATGCGGTCACCAGGCATCCAAAAGTGCTTTATAAGGTTACTGCACAAGATAAAAGTTCACGGGGTTGGAGTAATATATTAGCATGGATAGAGGATTGGCTAACTAACAGAAAACAGAGAGTCGGGATAAATGGTTCATTCTCAGGTTGGCAATCAGTAATGAGTGAGTTGCCGCAGGGATCAGTGCTGGGACCCCAACTATTTACAATCTATATTAACGACTTGGAAGAAGGGACTGAGTGTAATGAAGCCAAGTTTGCTGACGATACAAAGATGGGAGGGAAAGCAATGTGTGAGGACATAAAAAAGCTGCAAAAGGACATAGACAGGCTAAGTGAGTGGGCAAAAATTTGGCAGATGGAGTATAATGTTGGAAAGTGTGAGGTCATGCACTTTGGGAGAAAAAAATCAAAGAGCAAATTATTATTTAAATGGAGTAAGATTGCAAAGTGCTGCAGTACAGCGGGACATGGGTACTTGTGCAAGAAACACAAAAGGATATTATACAGGTACAGCAAGTGATCAGGAATGCCAATGGAATCTTGGCCTTTATTGCAAAGGGGATGGCGTATAAAAGCAGGGAAGTCTTATTACAGCTGTACAGGGTATTGGTGAGGCCACACCTGGAATACTGCATGCAGTTTTGGTTTCCATATTTATGAAAGGATATATTTGCTTTGGAGGCTGTTATGTATGGAGAAAGAGTCAGACTGAACACTGTGAGTTCAAAGTAAAGTGTGACCTTAGTCTTTTATTGCAGGTCTCCAGAGTGCCTCTTCAACCTATGAGGCCTGCTTAAATACCTGTGCTCCCAAAGGATTATGAGATCCCTTGGGACTCCAGGGGCTCCTGTGGTGGCTGTACAGAGTAAATACAAGTTTACATAGAAAACAACATTCCCCCCCAACGTAACTATTTACAATTTTGAGTCGATCTGGGGGCCTTCTTGCCCTGGTTGATCATCTCGGTGTGAAAGCTGGGATTGTTGAATCATTTGTTGGGCTCTTGCTGGGCTGCTGTGCAGCTGGCCTTGCTGGCCTGCCTGGTGTGTTGGGCCCTGCAGGGCTGCTGTGGAAAATGAGTTCTGCTTCGTAGTCAACCGTGGTGTCGGTTGTCACTTATGTGTGTGTTGAGGGATCAAAAAAGGTAGGGTCCAAGGTGGGCTGCTCAGGGTAGTCCGTGAATCTGAGTTTGATTTGATCCAAGTGTTTCCGGTGGCTGAGTCCATTTGAAAGTTTGACCTGAAACATCCTGCTCCCCTCTTTGGCCACGACAGTGCCGGGAAGCCACTTGTCCATAATTCAATACAAATACAGGATCATTGATTTCAATCTCACGTGACACAGTTGCTCTATCATGGTATGCAATTTGTTGAAGCCGCCTGCTCTCTACCTGTTCATGTAGATCAGAGTGGACTAACGAGAGCCTTGTCTTAAGTGCTCTTTTCATGAGCAGTTCAGCAGGTGGGATCCCAGTGAGTGAGTGGGGTCTCGTGCGGTAGCTAAGCAGGACTCTGGATCGGCGAGTCTGCAGTGAGCCTTCAGTTACCCCCTTCAAGCCTTGCTTGATGGTTTGCACTGCTCTCTCTGCCTGACCATTGAACGCTGGTTTAAACGGGGCCGATGTGACATGTTTGATCCCATTACGGGTCATGAATTCTTTGAACTCAGCACTGGTAAAACATGGCCCATTGTCGCTCACCAGGACATCGGGTAGGCCGTGATGGCAAACGTGGCCCGCAGGCTTTCAGTGGTGGCAGCGGGCGTGCTAGCCGACATTATCTCACATTCAATCCACTTGGAGTAAGCGCCTACAACCATAAGGAACATTTTACCCAAGAACGGGCCAGCATAGTCGACTTGTACCCTAGATCACGGTTTGGAGGACCAAGATCATAAACTTAGCAGCGCCTCCCTGGGTACATTGCATAACTGCGAACACGTATTACATCTGTGAACGTAGGACTCTTAAGTCCGCATCAATACCAGGCCACCACACGTGGGATCTGGCTATCGCTTTCATCATTATGATGCCTGGGTGGGTACTGTGGAGGTCATTGATGAAGGTATCTCTGCCCTTCTTGGGGACCACTACTCCATTGCCCCATAGAAGGAAGTCTGCCTGTATAGACATTTCAACTTTGCTCTGCTGGAACGGCTTTATCTCTTCCTGCATTTCCACTGGGACACTGGACCAGCTCCCGTGAAGCACACAGCTTTTGACTAGAGATAATAAGGGGTCCTGGCTTGTCCAGGTTTTGATCTGCCGGGCAGTGACGGCTGATTGCTCACTCTCAAATGCTTCCATAGCCATGGCTAAAGCTGCAGGCTGCGCCATTTCCACCCCCGTGGTGGGCAATGGCAGCCTACTGAGAGCATCAGCGCAGTTTTATGTGGCTGGCCTGTGGCGGATGGCATAGTTGTATGCGGACAACGTGAGTGCCCATCTCTGGATGCGGGCCGATGCATTGGTATTTATCCCTTTACTCTCAGAAAACAGGGATATTAGTGGCTTATGGTCAGTTTCAAATTCGAATTTTAGCCCAAACAGATATTGATGCCTTTTCTTTACCCCATAGACACACGCTAACGCTTCTTTCTCAATCATGCTGTAGGCTCTCTCAGCCTTAGACAAACTCCTGGATGCATAAGCAACTGGTTGCAGTTTCCCGAAATCATTAGCTTATTGCAATACACACCCGCGCTTTATGACGATGCATCACATGCTAGTACCAAACGCTTACATGGATCATACAACACAAGCAATTTGTTTGAGCATAACAATTTTCTCGCTTTTACAAAGGCATTTTCGTGGCTTTTGCCCCAAACCCATTCATCCCCTTTCCATAGTAAGACATGTAGTGGTTCTAACAGTGTGCTGAGACCCGGTAAGAAGTTACCAAAGTACTTCAGAAGTCCCAGAAACGACCACAGCTCCGTCACGTTCTGTGGCCTCGGTGCGTTCTCGCGTTGGTGGGCCTGATGCCGTCTGCTGCAATCCTCCTTCCCAAGAATTCCACTTCAGGCACCAGGAAAAGGCACTTCGAGCGTTTTAACCTGAGCCCCACACGGTTGAGTCGACTAAGAACCTCCTCCAGGTTCTGCAGATGCTCAACTGTGTTCCAACCTGTGACCAAGATGTCGCCCTGGAAGACCATGGTGTGCGGGACTGACTTCAGTAAGCTTTCCATGTTTCTCTGGAATATCGCCGCCGCTGATCGGATTATAACAAGGGCATCTCTTATAAATAAAAAGACCTTTGTGCAGGTGATGGCCTTCTATGATTCCTCCAGTTCCTGCGTCATGTAGGCTGAAGTCAGATCCAGCTTCGTGAACGTCTTTCCTCCCGCCGGTGTTGCAAAGAGGTCGTCGGCTTTTGGTAATGGGTATTGGTCCTGCAGGGAGAAATGATTGATAGTTACTTTGTAATCACCACAGATTCTGACGGTGCTGTCTCCCTTGAGGACTGGGACGATAGGACTGGCCCGCTCGTTGAACTCGATCGGTGAAATGATGCCCTCTCTTTGCAGCCGGTCTAGCTCAATCTCTACCCTTTCTCTCATCATGTACGGTACTGCTCTCACCTTGTGATGGATGGGTCGCGCCCCCGGAATTAGGTGGATCTGCACTTTTGCTCCTTGGAATTCCTGATGCCTGGTTCGAACAGCAAAGGAAATTTGTTTAAGACCTGGGCACACGAAGTGTCGTCAGCGAGTGATAGCGCTCGGACGTCATCCCAGTTCCAGCGTATCTTTCTCAGCCAGCTCCTGCCGAGCAGCAGGGGACCCTGCCCGGTACCACCCAGAGTGGTAGCTTGTCCATCGTAGGAGATCTTTACGGTAGCACTGCCGATTACGGGAATCAGTTCTTTTGTGTAAGTTCTTAGTTTTGTGCGAACTGGAGTTAAGATTGGCCTTGAGACCTTGTTGCACCACAACCATTCGAAAGTCTTTTTTGCCCATGATGGACTGGCTCGCGCCCGTGTCCAGCTCCATTGACATCGGGAATCCATTTAGTTCAACATTCAGCATTATCAAGGGACAATTCGTGGTGAATGTGAGCACCCCATGTACCTCTGCCTCCTCGGACTGAGGCTCTGGTTCATCGTGATCCTCCATGGATCTGTCCTCCTCTGCAACATGGTGGTTTGCAGGTTTAACCGGATTTGCAGCTTGCCTGCATATTCGTTGGAGGTGTCCCATTATTCCACAGCCCCTGCAAACGTACTGTTTGAATCGGCATGAATGGAAACGATGATCACCCCCACAGCGCCAACAAGGTGTTAATGGCCTTGCATTCATCACCCTTGATGTGGACTCTAAGACATCTGCGGACATCCATCTGCAGGCATGTATGATCTGCCCTGTACTCTACGATTTGAAAACAACATCACTTTGTTCACTGTACTTGTAGCAGTAGTTGTGTGCTGAGAGATTTGCTTCATATTGTCACTGGTGGTAATGAACGCCTGGGCTATGGCCTTACTCAAGGTTGGGGTCTCTACAGTCAAAGGTTTGCCAAGTATGGTTTTGTGGCCAATGCCAAGTACGAAAAAGTCTCTGAGCATGTGCTCCAAATGTCCTTCAATTTCGCAATGTCCTGCAAGGCGTCTTAGCTCGGCTACATAACTCACCACTTTCTGGCCTTCAGACCTTTTGTAGGTATAGAACCAGTACCTCGCTATCAGAACGCTTTCCTTCGGGTTCAACTGCTCTCGGATCAGTGTGCACAAATCATCATACGATTTCTCCGTGGGTTCGCTGGAGTTAGCAGATTCTTCATGAAGCCATGAGTTGGTGCCCCACAGACGGTGAGGAGGATCGCCCTTCATTTGGCAGCGTTCTCTTCCCCATCTAGCTCGTTGGCCACGAAGTATTGGTCGAGTCGCTCTACAAAAGTTTCCCAATCATCTCCCTCTGAGAATTTCTCCAGGATGACCACTGTTCTCTGCATCATTGGGTTCGCTATCTGTATCTCGTCGCCAGTTGTTATGTATGGAGAAAGAGTCAGACTGAACACTGTGAGCTCAAAGTAAAGTGTGACCTTAGTCTTTTATTGCAGGTCTCCAGAGTGCCTCTCCAATCTGTGAGGTCTGCTTAAATACCTGTGCTCCCAAGGGATTATGGGATCCCTTGGGACTCCAGGAGTGAGCCCTCTGGTGGCTGTACAGAGTAAATACAAGTTTACATCTATAACAAAGGCAGTTCAGAGAAGGTTCACAAGGTTGATTCCTGAGATGAGGGGGTTGACTTATGAGGAAAGGTTGAGTCTCTATTCATTGGAATTCAGAAGAATGAGAGGCGATCTATCGAAATGTATAAGATTATGAAGGAGCTTGACAAGGTGGATGCAGAGAGGATGTTTCCTGGTGGGGGAGACTAGAACTAGAGGGCATGATCTTAGAATAAGGGGCCGCCCATTTAGAATTGAGATGAGGAGAAATTTCTTCTCTGAGAGTTGTGAATCTGTGGAATTTGCTGCCTCAGAGAGCTGTGGAAGCTGGGACATTAAATAAATTTAAGACAGAAATAGACAGTTTCTTAAATGATAGGGGGTTATAGGGAGCGGGCAGGGAAGTGGAGCTGAGTCCATGATCAGATCAGCCATGATCTTATTGAATGGCGCTGCAGGCTCGAGGGGCCGTATGGCCTACTCCTGCTCCTTATGTTCACTTCCTTGCTCTTATTCATGTAGTGCCAAGTGATCTTTTACATCCACCTGAGAGAAGAGACGTGAGATTTGAACCCACAACCTCTGACCCAGAGGCGAGTGTGCTACCCACTGAGTCCGGCCGACACACTGGAGGATCGAACCAACCACACAACCTCTCGCTCGCACACACAGTCTACTGCCCCCCCCCCACTCCTGCCTCAGCTCCGTTGCCACGGAAACCTTCAGAAATACCTTCACCACCTGCGGACCTTCACTGGCATGGGCTTGTGGGGCCAAATGGCCTGTTTCTCAGCTGTAAATACTTTGTAATATTTGGCTATGCCTCGCATCCCCCACACGTTAAAAAAATCCACGCCCAGACATCTTCCACCCCTCAGGATCTGGCTCGGAGTCTGGAATATTGAAACACCTGTGAACTCATCACTTTTCGGCGTGGAAGCAAGTCATCCTCAATATGAGGGACTGCCTATGACGATGATGTTTGTGGGAGCTTTCTGTGCGCAAATTGGCTGCCCTGTTTCCCACATTACAACAGTGACTACACTGCAAAAAGTACTTAATTGGCTGTAAAGCGCCTTGGGACATCCTGAGATTGTGAAAGATGCTATATAAATACAAGTCATTCTTTCTGCTCTGGTCAATATGCTTTTAAAATACAAACCTGCTGTCAGCCAGTCATTATTTCTTGATTTTCCCCGTCCCCAGTCGCCGCGTCTCCTCTCCTGGAAGCGTTGACTCTTGCTGGGGGATAATTTCATGGCTGAGCTCCTTCAGCTCACCAAGTGACTGTGCTTCCTGGCGTACTGGCAGTGAGTGAGTGTTGACAACTGTTGCTACATCCCCAAGCCATGTTGTGTCTGCAACCATGCACGCCCCCAAAAGTGATCGGGGTAGCAATCCCAGATTTTCCCTTCACTACCCCAAGGGTGCAAATATATCACTCGCGCCCGCCTGCTATCTGCTCACTCAGCACAGGCCAGGGAAGGAAGCTGAGGCCTTCCAGATGTTTCCGCCACTCACCCAATGGGCGGTAAGAGGAGCGGCGTATTGGAACTCTACATCTTGGGGAGTAAATGAGAAACGGCTCCGTCCATTGGAACTGCGTGTAGCAGGGATGGACGGGAGGAGTCGGTTCCTAATGCAGCCAGGCATCTCTCTCTTAGCCCGTGACCATGCTGGTACCTGGGAAAGGCCCACCTGCCCTCCCACCTCCTCCTCACCAAAGAAATGATTTCGGCGCGGAAGAGAAAACGTGAAGTTGCAGAAAGCAAACCCGGTGGGTTGTTAAAACTGAGCTGGTTTGGTGAAGGGGGCCACCTTTGTTTAAAGTGTAGAGCCTGCGACTCTCTGCAAGCAGTGTTTACAATGCATTCCACCCGCTCTTTTAATGGAGGTGTTGCCAACAACTTGCATTTATATAGCGCCTTTATTGTGGTAACAATGTCCCAAGGCACTTCACAGGGACATTATCAGACAAAACTCGACAGCGAGCCACATAAAAAGATGTTAGAACAGGTGACCTAAAGCTTGGTCAAAGAGGTAGGTTTTGAGAGGCGTCTTAAAGGAGGAGAGGGATATAGAGAGGTTTAGGGAAGAAATTCCAGATCTTAGGGTCTCGGCAGCAGGTGGCGTGGCCACCGATGGTGGAACGATTAAAATCAGGGATGCACAAGAGGCCAGAATTGGGGGAACGCAGATATCTCAGGGGGTTGTGGGGTTGGGGGAGGTTACAGACATAGGGAGGGGCGAGGCCATGGAGGGATTGAGGATGAGGATTTTAAAATTGAAGCATTGACGGACCAGGAGCCAGTGAAGGTCAGCGAGCACAGGGTGAGCGGGACTTGGTGCGAGTTAAGATATGGGCAGCATATTTTTGGACGAGATTGTTTACTAAAATAGCAGAGGTCCGGCCATGTTAAGTGTTCAGATGATAACACAACATGACCCAATTTTTCAAGTCTCTCTTTGTATTTGTATTTCCTTGTGCCAGACAGCCTCCCAGTGAATGTACATTGCATCCTCTCTAAAGCCTCAATATCCCTCCTATGGTGTGGAGCCTAATACTGTGAATGACCATCTCGGTGAGGCACAGCAGAGTTGGTGGTACCTGTGAAATTATAACCCAGCGAGAGTCAGTGCCTTCAGGAAAGGAAAAAAAACTGGGGGGATAAAAGAAAGAAAGAAAGACTTGGATTTATATAGCGCCTTTCACAACCACTGGACATCCCGAAATGCTTTACAGCCAATGAAGTACTTTTTGGAGTGTAGTCACTGGAGTGTAATGTGGGAAAGGCAGCAGTCAATTTGCGCACAGCAAGCTCCCAGACACAGCAATGTGATAAAGACCAGATAATCTGTTTTAGTGATGTTGGCTGTGGGATAAATATTGGCCCCAGGACACCAGGGATAACTCTCCTGCTCTTCTTCGAAATAGTGCCGTGGGATCATTTCCGTCCACCTGGGAGAGCAGACGGGGCCTCGGTTTAATGTCTCAATATTCTAAAGACGGATGAAAACCTTAGGAGAAATAAGAACATTCAGCTTCTATTTTACTAAATCCAATCGCTTTATTTTCTGACAGAAACCGATATTAACTACCTCCTGAAAATGGCGTTGGAGAAAGTTGCATTCCTCCCGTTTGGATATCTGATTGACCAGTGGCGCTGGGGAGTGTTCAGTGGCAGGATTTCTCCAGAGCACTATAACTATGAATGGTGGTATCTGAGGTAAAGCAACAACTGCACGCTGAGTGGTCCATGGCGAGAGCTTGGTCTTGAATTGGGGCTCATCTTGGGTTTGCATCGGGATTCAGTCTGTATCTGTTCTTGTACCTTCCAGGACAAAGTACCAAGGGGTCTGCCCACCACTTCCGAGAAACGAAACAAACTTTGACCCCGGTGCCAAGTACCACATCCCGGCAAACACGCCTTACATCAGGTAAAGTTCAGCAAAGGGATATCACCTCAGAGGCAGATCCTTCGATCGTTACAGCAGATGAACTGGATAATTCCTGTGGAAATTCACACCCCACGCCGTTTATTATTGAATCTGCTTGCACCCCTCTTTCAGCATTCCATTCCAGATCATAACAACTCACTGTGTAAAAAAATTCTCCCCATCTACCCCTTTTCAATAATAAACTTTCTAAAGGGAATTGGATAAATACTTGCGGTGAAAAATTGCAGAGCTCAACCAAATAGCCGACAGGCACGATAGGCCGCATGGTCTCCGTCGGTGCAGTAAGATCCTAGGATTCTATGGTGACATTGGTCGAGGGAGGATGGTCGGTATTGAAAATGGGACAGAATGGGGCGGGGTGTGAATTTCCACAGGAATTATCCAGTTCATCTGCTGTAACTTTTGGCAATGATCTTAAATCTGTTTTCTCCAGTTACCATTCCTCCTGTCACTGGAAACCATTTCTCCCCATCTACTCAATCAAAACCGCTTCTCCAGTCTCTCCACATAACTAAAGTCCCTCATCCCTGGAACCATTCGAGTAAATCTCCTCAGTAACTTCTCTAAGGCCTTCTCATCCTTCCGAAAGTGCAGTGCCCAGAATCGGACACAATCCTCCAGCTGAGATAAATGCTTGGGAACAGGCGACAAAACGCAGACTAGCTGTTCACTTGTCTCACCGCAGTCTGTGGGGACCTTGCTGTGCACCACTTTGGCTGGCACATTTGCCTGCACTGACTATTCTACAAAGTAACCAAGTGGATGTGAAGCCCTTTGGATATATATCTGAAAAGTGGTAAAGTTTGCCTATCTTTCATGCGAGGCTGGCTGGTATCAGACATGACCGTTATATGGATACAAGACGTAGCCTCCGCACTCTCCACTGAGGTTGGGGAGTCAACAGCCACGGTTCCTGCTCCCGGAATGTGCACGTGTGGGCAGCAGGCGAGAAGAGGATTGGGGTCAACTGTGATGCCCTCCCCAAGAGAGTCTTTGTCGGCCGGCGTGGACACGATGGGCCGAAATGGACTCCTTCCGCGCTGTGAATTTCTATGTTTCGAACAGAATAGCTCCAAGCACTCAATGTTCAGGCCCAAACAAGAAACATCTGTCCTTTGTGTGAGATAGTGGAGAGCAAGTAGTGCCCATAGAGCTGCTCCACAAGGTGAATCAACATGGAGAGGGCTTGAGAAAACTGGGGAGGCGGGAGCAGAGAAACATGAAAGAGTTTCTACGAATCATAAGACGCTTGGGGGGGAATTGTGCCGCGCCCCGTTTGGGGGCGGCAACAGTCGCGAGGCGGGAGTTTCCTGCGCCAGGCGCGGAAGCCCCGCCCCGCTCGTGAAATTGTGGTTAGCGCCCCCGCGAGGAAGTGGAACAAAATAACGCCCTCCACTTCCTCTGTGGGGCGCAAGAGGGCGGAAGCAGAGGGAGAGGGACACAGCGCTACGCTCTGGGACATATAGTGCTGCCGCGTAGGAGGGGCCCTCCCCTTCATTAAAGGGGAGGGCTGAGCTGCCAACTCTGTGGGGCCCTACCTGACCCACCGGGGAGCGGGTTGCCAGATTGCAGCACGGATCCCGCGTCCAAGTTGGTTGATTTTTTTTTTCATGCGCAAGCCAGCTCCCCTTTAACTAGCGGCCTGCGAGCGCCCGTCTGCCGTGTACATGCCCCCTGAATCTGTCGCTGGCATCGCCCGCCGTAGCTTCGGATGGGGGGGGGGGTGGGGCGATGCCGGATTTTTTGCTCCAGGGCGGAAACGGGTCACGGCGCACGGTGATGACGTCACTGCCGCGAAGCGGAGCAGGGCGCTACCGGTTCCCACCGCCCTGAACCTCCCGCCCAATTTAGCGGGAGACGTTAGCATCGCCGTGCCTGGATGAAAAGTCAGTTACGCCCCATTAGCGCCCCCCCGGGGGGCACTAACGGCGGGGCGCAAGAAACCCCAATTTCTCCCCCTTAGCTTTCTTCAAACATTCAGTTTGTGCCACCACATCTCAGGAAGGATATATCGGCCTCGGAGTGGGAGCAGTGCAGATTCACCGGAATGATACCAGGGCTAAAGGGGTTGAATGATCAGGACAGGTTGCACAGACTGGGTTTGGAATCCCTTGAGTTTAGGAGATTGAGGGATGGTCTAATTGAGGTGTTTAAACTGATTGAAGGGTTTGATGGGGTAAATCAAGAGAGACTATTTCCTCTGGTGGGGCAGTCCGCAAGCAGGACACACACAGCCTTACAAATAGAGCCAGGCCGTTCAGCAGTGAATGCAGGAGTATTCTTTGACCCAAAGCGTGGTGTAAATCTGGAACTCCCTCCGCCAAAAGGGTGTGGATGCTGAAGATCAGCTGACGTTTTCAAGACTGAGATTGTTATTGGGTAAGGGTATGGAGAGATATAGAGTAAAGGCGGGTAAATGGAGTTAAGATACAGATAAGCCAATGATCTAACTGAATGGAGGACGGGTTCACGGGGTGGAATGGCCTCCTCCAATTCCTATGATTCTAAAAAGAATCTCCTCTCACTTTTACAGGTACTTTGTGAGTTTTATTCTGCAGTTCCAGTTCCACAAGGCTCTGTGCAATGTTTCAGGGCATACAGGACCTCTGCATAAATGTGACATCTACAATTCAGTCATAGCTGGCACGAAACTCAGGTAAGTTCTGAATCTTCATCCTTGTCGGGATTAAAGAATGGGGAAACGATGACCCATCACTCAGGGGTAAGGCACCACAGGCAGGAGCGGACAATGTAATGGGCAGGCACCTTGTACTATGGTGTGTGGAGGCCTAAAGCCTGAGGCCTTCGGTGTGGCCGCACACAATGGCCACAAATCTCATTCAGGTCCCGATTCTCAGCCAAATTAAGGGCCTTCCCATAATGCACCTGGCTGCTTGAGAAACACAGCAAGGCCCACTTTGAAAATGTTAGATTGTGAGCCATGGTGACCGTCTCCACTTATCGGACCACCCTTCACTTTTACCTCCGCTTCCTTCCTCGACCTTCAGCCACTACCTCCTGCCCAGGTACTAGATCCTCACCACTTTAACCAAATGTTAAAAATTCCAGTCAGCCTGTGCCCAAACCCCAGGCCCCAGACATTTTGTACCCATACCCCAGGCCCCAGACATTTTGTGCCCATACCCCAGGCCCCAGACACCTTGTGCCCAAACCGCAGGCCCCAGACACCTCGTGTCCAATCCCCAGGCCCCAGACACCTTGTGCCCAATCCCCAGGCCCCAGACACCTCGTGCCCAAACCCCAGGCCCCAGACACCTTGTGCCCAATCCCCAGGCCCCAGACACCTCGTGTCCAATCCCCAGGCCTCCAAACACCTCGTGTCCAATCCCCAGGCCCCAGACACCGTGTGCCCAATCCCCAGGCCCCAGACACCGTGTGCCCAAACCCCAGGCCCCAGACACCTTGTGCCCAATCTCCAGGCCCCAGACACCTCGTGTCCAATCCCCAGGCCCCAGACATCTCGTGTCCAATCCCCAGGCCCCACACACTGTGTGCCCAATCCCCAGGCCCCAGACACCTTGTGCCCAAACCCCAGGCCCCAGACACCTTGTGCCCAAACCCCAGGCCCCAGACACCTCGTGCCCAAACCCCAGGCCCCAGACACCTTGTGCCCAATCCCCAGGCCCCAGACACCGTGTGCCCAATCCCCAGGCCCCAGACACCGTGTGCCCAATCCCCAAGCCCCACACACTGTGTGCCCAATCCCCAGGCCCCAGACACCTTGTGCCCAAACCCCAGGCCCCAGACACCTCGTGCCCAAACCCCAGGCCCCAGACACCTTGTGCCCAATCCCCAGGCCCCAGACACCGTGTGCCCAATCCCCAGGCCCCAGACACCTTGTGCCCAATCCCCAGGCCCCAGACACCGTGTGCCCAATCCCCAGGCCCCAGACACCTTGTGCCCAATCCCCAGGCCCCAGACACCTTGTGCCCAATCCCCAGGCCCCAGACACCTTGTGCCCAATCCCCAGGCCCCAGACACCTTGTGCCCAATCCCCAGGCCCCAGACACCTTGTGCCCAATCCCCAGGCCCCAGACACCTTGTGCCCAATCCCCAGGCCCCAGACACCGTGTGCCCAATCCCCAGGCCCCAGATACCTTGTGCCCAAACCCCAGGCCCCAGACACCTTGTGCCCAATCCCCAGGCCCCAGACACCTCGTAGCTCTTTGAACAGCTGTAATTGATTAAATTTGTAAACCAATTTCGCATTAGCGTGGAGGGTCAATTGCAGTGGGCACCGGGAACCTGGCGATCAGCCGTGCCGCCAAACTAGCACTGCAATATTGGTCACGCAATAATGTCAGTGCTCAACCCCTACTGGCATCTGGAAAATAAACGGATCAGTCGTTGGGATAAATAGTGAATCACCATGGTGCGGGTTTAGGACACACAGGTAGAACTCTTTATAAGCCTACAGACAGGCCTGAAACTCCATGGGCCAGTGATGCTGACACCCACACTGGATCAAACCAGCCAGGTAGTTCTGGCACTGTCTGCCAAACACTGTATGGCAGGTCTGTGCAATCCTGATAATGACAGAGTGTGCAATCCTGTATAATGACAGTGTGTGCAATGCTGTATAATGACAGTGTGTGCAATCCTGATAATGACAGAGTGTGCAATGCTGTGGCTCAGTGGGTCACACTCTCTCACCTCTGAGTCAGGGACTTGAGCACTTAAATCCAGGTTGACACTCCCAGTGCAGTGCTGAGGGAGTGCCGCACTGTCAGAGGTGCTGTCTTTTGGATGAGACGTTAAACCGAGGCCCCGTTTGCCCTCTCAGGTGGATGTAAAAGATCCCATGGCACTATTTCGAAGAAGAGCAGGGCAGTTATCCCTGATCTTCAGGCCAATATTTATCCCTCAATCAACACAAGAAAAACAGATTATCTGGTCATTATAAAATTGCTGTTTGTGGGAGCTTGCTGTGCGCAAATTGGCTGCCACATTTCCCACATTACAATAGTGACTACACTCCAAGAATACTTCATTGGTGTAAGGCGCTTTGAGACGTCCGGTGGTTGTGAAAGGTGCTATATAAATGCAAGTCTGTCTTTCCTGTATAATGATGCATAAATGCTTCCTCCGGTCTCTCAGTAAAGCATTGGAAGCTGGCTCCTCAAAAGCTTGGCAGGACATCCTTCGGGAGGTGACAGGCAGCGAGAAAATGAATGCTTCTGCCCTGCTCGAGTATTTCGAACCCATCACCTTGTGGCTGCAGGAGCAGAACAAACTAAACAAGGAAGAGCTGGGGTGGACGGACATTGAATGGCGGCCTCCAGTTCCTGATGGATACCCAAATAACATTGGTAAGTGTCAGTTCAATTGGGGTGAAGGGCAGGCGTCAGAAGTGGCTGGGAGGTCAGGGGGCACGTACCTCAGACATGGAGTCAAGGCTGTACCAGAAACCAATCAGCTTGATTCAATCAAATCCAACAATCTGATTAGCTATGTCTTCCTGATAAGTCTTAGGTTTTATTTGAAGAAAATGATTGACAATAAAAATCTAGACTCACTTTGTGTTTCCCAGAGCCCCATTGTGGCTGGTGATGTAATCAGTGTAAATGCACATGTCCAGGCACTGCCCGAGATGGTGCTGTACTTAGACTCTATGCGACTATTTGGGGATACAGTATCTTTGACACATGACATGTGCTAAGTGTAGGTGACTTTGGAGCTATGGGGGTTTTCCTCATCTCATGTCTGGGTCTGTCATAGACCAATCGATGCAGATCGATTGCAGTGATTGGACAACAGCTCCATTAGCGTTGTACCATGTGACTACATGGATGGTAGAACGCGAACCAGATGGTCTTGGTCATCTTTTGTCCAGCAATTCCTTGCTGTACTAAATCGTTCCCACATTACAACAGTGCCTACACTTCAAAAGTACTTCACTGGCTTTAAAGCGCTTTGGAATGTCCTGAAGTTATGAAAGGCGCTATATAAATCTAAATTCTTTCTATTCTTTATGTTCCTAAGAGTGAGGTTGACCCTCACAGCTCGGGTGATAAACGGCCGGGCACAGTGTCATCCGTGGAAATAAAATGCGGCGGGTTCTATAATGGACAGGCGATGTGCTTGCCTGATTATCGCGGGGTGGGGGGGGTGAGTGAGGGAGGGAGGGCAGAGCGGGGCGGGGGTGTGGGGGGGAGGGAGGGCGGGGTGGGGAATGGGTGGAGGGGTGAATGGGGGGAGGGGGTGGGAGGCACGGGGTGAGTGGAGGGCACGGGGTGAGTGGGGGACAGGGGGTGGGTGAGGGGTGGGGTGGGTGTGGCGAGGGTGGGTGGGGGGCGAGGGCGGGTGAGGGTTACCCCCATATGTAAGCAACCCACCATGCAGCAGACTGGATCGCCATGATTCATTCTCAACATCACGCTTATATTTTTAAAACTAAATTCTAAGGACACTAAAATAGAACAGAAAAGGGTCTGATTCTAACTGTCGGCCGAGGCGGAATACGGATGATCGTGGAGCAGCCACACCTTGTTCTCCCCAACAGGCGTTCCTTTCCCTTCAAGTCAATTGAAAGAAAGAACAAAAGAAAGAATTTGCATTTATATAGCACCTTTCTGGACCTCAGCACATCCCAAAGCACTTTACAGCCAATGAACTGCTTTGTGGAGTGCAGTCACTGTTGTAATGTGGGAAACGCTGCAGTTAATTTACACAAAGCAAGCTCCCACAAACAGCAATGTGATAATGAGCAGATAATCTGTTTTTTAGTGCTGTTGGTTGACGAATAAGTATTGGCCAGGTGTAATTGAGGGTAGGTTTAGAGGGAATTTGAGGGGAAATTTCTTTACCCAGAGGGTGGTGGGGGTCTGGAACTCACTGCCTGAAAGGGTGGTAGAGGCTGAAACCCTCCCCACATTTAAAAAGTACTTGGATATGGACTTGAAGTGATGTAACCTGCAGGGTTACGGACCTCAAGCTGGAAAGTGGGATTAGGCTGGAAAGCCTCTTGTCGGCCGGCAAGGACGCGATGGGCCGAAATGGCCTCCTTCTGTGCTGTAACTTTTTGTGATTCTATGATTCTCTGACACTGGTGAGAATGCCCTTGCTCCTCTTCGAAATAGTGCGGTGGAAACACTTTGTTTCCTTACCCGCTCCTGCGGCTCCGGCCTGCTCCTGGCGAGGATCCTGGTTTACTAAAGATGCAATGTGTGGAGTTAAAGCGCCTGGCACTTGGGGAAACCCCGACTGCTGAGATTCCTGCCCGAAATCCTGCTGGGAAAACCCACCCCGGCCATATCGTAGCCTCTGTGCTCAAGTCTCTGGAGTGGGGCTTGAACCTGTGACCTTCCGACTCAGAGGCAAGAGTGCTACCGACGGAGCCCTGGCTGACAAACTAAAATCAAAATCGGGCGGACTGTATCACAGGTGGTCGATCCTCGAGTGAGCTTCTGATCTTCCACATTTACTTTGACTCAGGACGGTCCAAACGGGTCCTCTTTTGGTTGCATTTGGCCTCCGAAACGAGGCAGCTCAGTCCAATATCTGCCCATTTGCCGGTGTGTATTTGTTAAATTGTGTGGGTTTGGAAAAGGCGGGTCAGAGCACTGTAACCACATATGGGGATGAATCTGTCAGTATCAGCAACTTGGGGTGTATTGTACGTTAATGGGAACTTGGATTTAAAAGTCATGGGGCTGATCATGTGGTAACGGTTCGGTGGTACTGGGTATGATGCCCCTCAAGTACCCAATGCCCACAATGTTGGGTGCGGAAATCCATCAAATCAACCCATTGCTGTCCTGGGTGGCCAAACACAAATCTGGATTACTTGTGTGTAGCCACAGCCTATCTCCAGTCACCCCCTGTACTCACTGACCTGCCTTGGCTCCCAATTCGGCAACACTTCCAATTTATAATCCCTCCACAGCCTCAACCCTATCTCCGTGACCTCCTCCAAACTTACAACCTTCCCAGATCTCTGCGCTCCTCTAATTCTGGCCTCTTGCGCAACCCCGATTTTAATCGCTCCACCATTGGTGGCCGTGCCTTCAGCTGTCTGGCCCCAAGCTCTGGAACTCTCTCTCCGTCTCTCTACCGCTCTGTCTCGCTCCTCCTTTAAGGTGCTCCTTCAGCTTTTGGTCACCTAATACCTCCTTATGTGGCTCAGTGTCACATTTTGGCTGATTACGCTTCTGTGAAGCGCCTCGGGACGTTTACTACGTCAAAGGCGCTATATAAATGCAAGTTGGTGTTACTGTTGCTGTTATCCCAGGACTATAATTTGTTGTTTGGTTTGTTGCAGATAAAATCACCGATGAAAAAAAAGCGAAGAGTTTTATAGATAACTACAACCTGGTCACAGAGAAGGTGTGGTTCGACTACACAGAGTCCTCCTGGGCATACAATACCAACATCACGGAACATAACAACCAGATCATGGTATGTTCGTCCTGGATGAGGTTACATTTGGACTCGGGCTATATTAACCACGGTTGAAGGAAGTGGTTCTCTTGTATATTTTGCTAGGAAGGCTGACCATTTCATAGTTCAGTGGAGAGGATTTCAGGTCAGTGTTGTGAATCCACAAGGTGCGTGGTAGAATATGTGCAAAAGCACAACTTGAGTTCTCTGGTGATCAAACCCAATCTCATCAGTCTCTGCCAATGGATGGTAGGCCGTGATACGTCCTTACTATACAGTATAAATGCACACGAGGCCCATGCTTGAGAGAAGGTCAGTCTGTGACCTGTCCTTTATTCCTTAGCACTCAACTGATGAAGGTGGGTGGAGCTTCCCCTTTTATACCTGAAGGTCCAGGTTAGGAGTGTCTCCCACCTAGTGGTCATTGTTCTCACAGTGTACAACTTAGGTCAGATTATACATGGGTTACAATGCTGGTTGAATACATGACATCACCTCCTCCCCAAAGTCTTATTGGGATCACAGGTTGAGTCTGGTGGTTTACGCTCTTTTGTAGAGCGCCTGAGTTGGGGCTCCGGTTATTGGGCGCTGGCCTGAGTGTCTGCTGTTTGCGGTGCCTCAGGCCTGTCCGGACTGCCCACAGTGACTGGGCTCTCCTCCCTTTGGTTCCTGTGTTCGGTCACCTGTGGTGGAGTGAACTCTATATTGTGTTCTTCCTCTGCTTCTTCTATGGGGTTGCTGAACCTCCTTTTTGTTTGATCCACGTGTTTGCGACAGATTCGTCCATTGGTAAGTTTAACTACCAGAATCCTATTTCCCTCTTTGGCAACCACAGTGCCTGCGAGCCATTTGGGCCCTGCAGAGTAGTTGAGGACAAAAACAGGATCATTTACATCAATACATCGCGCCCTCGCATTCCAGTCATGATAGTCATATTGTGGTTGGCGTATGCTCTCGACAATTTCTTTCATGGTAGGGTGTATAAGGGATAGCCGAGTTTTCAGCGTCCTTTTCATTAGCAGCTCTGCCGGTGGAACCCGTGTGAGCGAGTGTGGTCGGGATCTATAGGCCAACAGGAGGCGTGATAAGCAGCTTTGTAGGGAACCCCCTTGGATTCTGAGCATCCCTTGTTTGATTATCTGCACTGCTCGTTCTGCCTGTCCGTTTGAGGCCGGCTTAAACGGTGCTGTTCTGACATGGTTAATTACATTGCCTGCCATGAAGTCCTGGAATTCAGTACTTGTGAAGCACGTGCCATTGTTGCTGACCAAGATGTCCGGTAGACCGTGGGCGACGAACATTGCCCGTAGACTTTCTACCGTGGCAGAGGCTGTGCTTGAATTTAAAATGACACACTCGATCCATTTGGAGTAGGTGTCTACTACAACCAAAAACATTTTTCCCATGAAAGGACCTGCGTAGTCCATATGGATGCGTGACCAAGGTTTGGCGGGCCATGGCCAGGGGCTAAGGGGGGCTTCCCTGCGCGCATTGCCCAGCTGGGCACACATGTTGCACCTGCAAACACAAAGTTCAAGATCTGCATCTATCCCTGGCCACCAAACGTGTAACCTGGCAATTGCCTTCATCATGGAAAGAGGTGACATGATAGGTCCAAGTCAGCATGGATTTGTGAAAAGGAAATCATGCTTGACAAATCTTCTGGAATTTTTTGAGGATGTTTCCAGTAGAATGGACAAGGGAGAACCAGTTGATGTGGTATATTTGGACTTTCAGAAGGCTTTCGACAAGGTTCCACACAAGAGATTAATGTGCAAAGTTAAAGCACATGGGATTGGGGGTAGTGTGCTGACATGGATTGAGAACTGGTTGTCAGACAGGAAGCAAAGAGTAGGAGTAAATGGGTACTTTTCAGAATGGCAGACAGTGACTAGTGGGGTACCGCAAGGTTCAGTGCTGGGGCCCCAGCTGTTTACACTGTACATTAATGATTTAGACGAGGGGATTAAATGTAGCATCTCCAAATTTGCGGATGACACTAAGTTGGGTGGCAGTGTGAGCTGCGAGGAGGATGCTATGAGGCTGCAGAGTGACTTGGATAGGTTAGGTGAGTGGGCAAATGCATGGCAGATGAAGTATAATGTGGATAAATGTGAGGTTATCCACTTTGGTGGTAAAAACAGAGAGACAGACTATTATCTGAATGGTGACAGATTAGGAAAAGGGGAGGTGCAACGAGACCTGGGTGTTATGGTACATCAGTCATTGAAGGTTGGCATGCAGGTACAGCAGGCGGTTAAGAAAGCAAATGGCATGTTGGCCTTCATAACGAGGGGATTTGAGTACAGGGGCAGGGAGGT
This sequence comes from Pristiophorus japonicus, assembly GCF_044704955.1. Taxonomy (NCBI): domain Eukaryota; kingdom Metazoa; phylum Chordata; class Chondrichthyes; family Pristiophoridae; genus Pristiophorus; species Pristiophorus japonicus. The sequence continues at coordinate 53,554,872 of NC_091997.1, forward strand.
GTTGCTACAGTTGTACAGTGCCTTGGTGAGGCCACACCTGGAGTATTGTGTACAGTTTTGGTCTCCGAACTTGAGGAAGGACATTCTTGCTAGTGAGGGAGTGCAGCGAAGGTTCACCAGACTGATTCCCGGGATGGCAGGACTGACCTATCAACTGGGCTTGTATTCACTGGAGTTCAGAAGAATGAGAGGGGACCTCATAGAAATGTTTAAAATTCTGATGGGTTCAGACAGGTTAGATGCAGGAAGAATGTTCCCAATTGACATGCTGCAACACACACCCGACACCATAGGACAACGCATCGCACGTTAACACAAGTTTCTTGTCTGGGTCATATAGTGTTAACAGAGTGTTGGAACATAACAAATTGCGTGCTCTATTAAAAGCCATTTCCTGGCTTTCCCCCCAGACCCATTCGCGACCTTTGCGTAGGAGCACGTGTAGCGGCTCTAGCAGCGTGCTCAATTTGGGAAGAAAGCTACCAAAATAGTTCAGGAGACCCAGGAACGAACGCAGCTCCGTCATGTTACGGGGTCTGGGTGCTCTCTGGATCACTTCCGTCTTGGACGCAGTAGGGCTGATCCCGTCTGCTGCTACCCTCATC